>NC_136809.1:14874288-15046788 GCF_951216825.1 Electrona antarctica | reverse complement strand
ACCCTCAGAATTAAAGTTTGGTGTGGTGTTTTATACTTCCGCTATTCGAAAATACGCGTCGCATTGTGACCGTTTTCGAAAACGAAAAGTAAAGATTTTGAATACACAAAAATATATTTTGATACAATTACAATTGTGATTTGATACAGATACAATTACATAATACAATACTTTTGTATTTTTACTCTCAAAGCAACATTTACCTCCCAGACCATTCTGCCCTTTATTTGAATCAATGAACCAGGTTGCCAAAGTCCTAGACCTTAATAGCCAAATCTTTTTAGGTTTGCTCTGGTCTTATCTATTGGCAACAGTTTGTGGGCGAGCTTAATGAATTGAGTGTGCCTGAAAGACTGTCCCCATCTATTATTTAGCAGAGGCTACCTGATACGGGCCCTAGTCACACTGTGGCTCCCTGACCTTCTCAGTTAGTCAGCCTAGCAGATCGGCATGGGTCATGCTACGCTAGAGCTGATGTATGAGTGCCCACAGTCCCAAAGGAGATGTTAGCATAATGCTTACCACCAACAATGCTATCGCAGGCCCTGGTGGTCATAGGGAAAGTGAATGTTACGGAAAATAGGTAGTGTGTGTGTGTGCGCGGCACGCATGGATGCACGCGCACAGGCATATACACACACACCCACCTACACACACACGCACACGCGTGCACGCACGCACGCGCACGCACGCACACACGCACGCACGCACGCACGCACGCACGCACGCACGCACGCACACACACACACACACACACACACACACACAGTGTCACACACACTCGCACACTCCTTGCACACAGAGCAACAGAAATGTATGGCGTGGTTGGGGATGATGTTTCAGTCAAAACATGCTAAGTTTTCACATACATTTTTCTTCCACGTGTTTTATGTTCCTGTTAACAGACATTTTGACCAATTTTCCTTTTGTGCATACAGTAAAACACCTTCACCTTCTCCATCAAGTATACATGTCTTCTACTTTTTCCAGCCTTATCTGTCCACCCTGGGTGGTTCCAAACCTTTCCAACCGCTTTGAGGTTGGGGATGACTTTGAGGTTGCAACGTTGTGTGGTGGATTTAACGCCAATGACCAACAGTTAATCATCAATGAGCAGAAAGGACACACTTCACATGCACTGGCACTTACCGAGAGAACGACTTGAAATTGTGTGAAGTGCGTGTTCCCCCATCTTAGCCACGGCACTGAAATAGGCCTCACTGCAAACTGCTAATGCTGTAGTGCGCGCGCGCGCACACACACACACACACACACACACACACACACACACACACACACACACACACACACACACACACACACACACACACACACACAAGCTCTAAGATACACGGTTGTCTGTTTTTGCTATGAAAATTGCCCAAATAGGGACTTCATATTGTAAATGTTGTTAAAGGTAAGGTAAGTGATATTCCTTTATTAAAATAAGTGTTAAATAACTACAGTGTTTATTCAGTAACAGCTAGGGATCTCCCCATTACTAAATAGAAATGTTGAAATTGGAAGTGAGGACAATATCGGAAATGGAACGATATACAATTTAAGCTGATAAATGAGTACTCTTTATATCCTACCTTCAATTAGCAGTTTATTAGCACAAATTTACAATCGTCCCACTCCATAACACACGAGCCAGTAAAATTACTCTTAATTGACTTCAATCACTCCTTGTTTCATCAACAACAAAAAAAACACTCCCAGTCCCAACACCATATAGTGACATGTGATAGGGTGGTTGTGGTCCAATAATAGACCATGTCAGTGGCTATCACTTTACCAGCATGCTGACTGGCTGCCCTGTGAGTGAAGGCCTGTCCGGGTGTATCAGGCAGAGTGGGCCATTAATGTTGTATGCTGCTCACCCCGGTTACTAACCCAATTCATAAGAATGTCAAAGAATACAGTTGGGTGCCACCGATATTGTCCCTTATCATTTGACCCATTTAGGCCTGACCTCAAAATTTAAAAAAATCCTTCTAAATCCTAAATTTATTTCAGTTTTCTGAAATAAATATTTTCACGATTTTTCAGACCTACAAGCTCATAGTGCGCCACTCGGTGGCGCGCTATGAGCTTGTAGATCTGCTATTTTTCAATAGCTAAATTATAACATAGTTTAAAACACCAAAAGGGGTTCCCGCCCATAATGGGTTAACTGTCCTTTTGCCCAGGTCACGCAAACCTCAGCAAAAAGAAAAGGACAATATCGATGGCCTCCAACTGCAGGACGGATGAAGTGATTCCAAACGGACACAGAAGTCCTACATGTGGTTGTAATCGTATATGGGTAAATGGAGCATCCTGCACAATGTGATCATAGACGTACCACCTTACTGAAATTGGGTCATTCTTGCAGAGACAATTGTGTCAAGTTGAAAAAAACCTCTCCTCCTCCTCTCCCCTCTGTCTTCTTAACCCCTTAAACCAGTGGGTTTTCAACCCTTTTCACATCAAGGCCCATTATTTATTCGGCATTCGAGCCACGGACCACCGTTTGTACAGACTTTTGTCCACGATTCCGTTCTCTAATTGTGTAGACTTCTTGCAAAATAAGCAATGCAGATGTTTAACAATGATTTAACTCTTGATTAAACTCCCTCAGGAGTTAAAGATTTATAAGGCTCCATCATTTAGCTGGGGACCACCTGGAACCCCCTCAAGGACCACTGGTGGTCCCCGGACCACTGGTTGAAAACCACTGCCTTAAACACTATACTTTTGTTGGCCCGGATCTACCCTATACCCTATATAGGGATATACCCTATACCCTATATAGGGATATACCCTATAGGCCTCAAGGCCTGTTCATTATAATGTTTTCTCTCAACACCAAATCTCTATGCTGAAAAATAGCAGATCTACAAGCTCACGTTGTGATGTAGTAAAGAGTGAAGTCAATAAAGACTCAAAGTTCAACATTGCGTGGAGAAGTGGCTCTAATATTTTCACACAATTGATTTGATTTAATAAAAATTGCTAAATCATTCTTCCATACTATGCATATGATATTCATTACCTCTATATATTCTGTGAATACCAATTCCTTGATCATTTGCATAAACCAAGCCACACTGCAATTCTATTCACTATCGTTGTCCTTATATTTCCAATGGCTTGCATACATTCGTATAAATAAAACGGTACACTTGCTGTGCATTTCATGAATACATTCTGCAATGACTTTACCCAAATATGATGTAGATTACAGCAGTTAACACACACACTGTCACACACAGTGTACACTAGATTTAATTGAGTTTGGGATTTAACATCCGAATGTGATCTTTCCTGTAACCTTTTTGCCTCATCTATTTTGTGAAAATGGAACAACTCATTTTCACCTCAGGGCTCTTTTATCCAATCTAATTCATTTTAACAGCCTGTTTTGCAGAGTTTACACACTCCCCCACGCACACACTAACACACCCACTCACCTTGGAAGGCCTTGATGTAGCTGTTTCCGAGAGTAACTAGTTTCTGAAGACCAGGGTTGAACTGCTCCATCAGGTTCTAAAAGGACAAGAACATAATATCGATGATACTAATAACAATGTTTTTGTTAGAAAACAGTCACATGCAGTTTAGGAAACCATGCAGTCACCGAAAAATGCTGAAATTCATAAATAATTCAAAAGACACTGTTGGGGAAGTTATTTAGCCTATAAAACTCCACCTACATTTGTAAGATGTTGCTGATGCACTTATACAGGGCTGCTTACAGTGAGTTAAGGATATCATTTAGGGGTTATGGGTAAACAGCTTTCATTCATTTAATTTAATAAAACAAGATTAGAGTCGATTGTACTCAGTAAATCCTCAGTATTAATTTAACATTTGTAAATCTGAGTGTGAACAAATATAATTTGTACACACACAAGGTTAAATTAACATTCAAGATGTAACTGTTAGTGAAGGGGTACAGTGAGGGAAGTGAGGGGACCATCGAGGAAAAAGTAGTAGAAACATTAGAAGACTACTGTATGTCAACTTACCGAGTAGACACCTAAAGTGGTTCTGTGTAGCTGGTCGCTGTTTGTTCCTGCCATTGTCATCCACAATGTAAGCACAAACTTTAAAACTATGCAAACTAACACAAATGTGTCTAGCAAAGATGTCCAAAGCAGGATTTGATCCGTCAGAGACAATAATACACCGTTGTGGAAAAGATACACAGTCCCATGAACACCTGGGAATTAGAGCAAGCTTCTGGGGGCCTTTCTTCAACAGAGTAAGGCAGTGAAAGTCCTCTTCACCACCTTCCACACTGTCTATCGTTCCAACCTGTCTGATGCTACGACTTTCGTCTTTCTTCTCTCTCTCTCTCTTTCTCTCATTCGTTAATGAGCCTTTTTATCCTTCTTTCATCGGCTGTTTTCACACAGAGAGAGAGAGAGACGGAGACAGGGAGAGAGGGAGGGAACGAGGGAATAGAAAAGGGAGCAGGTGCCATTGATACGGCCGGGCCAGGTAAATAATTGATTGTAGCACTGAAACGAAAGGAGATGGACAGTCAACTGTCCAACTAGCTGTGACGTAGACCCGCGCCGCAGGAAAGGAGATGGACAGCCAACTGTCCAACTAGCTGTGACGTAGACCCGGAGATGGACAGCCAACTGTCCAACTAGCTGTGACGTAGACCCGCGCCGCAGGAAAGGAGATGGACAGCCAACTGTCCAACTAGCTGTGACGTAGACCCTAGGAGATGGACAGCCAACTGTCCAACTAGCTGTGACGTAGACCCTAGGAGATGGACAGCCAACTGTCCAACTAGCTGTGACGTAGACCCAAAGGAGATGGACAGCCAACTGTCCAACTAGCTGTGACGTAGACCCTGCTAGGAGATGGACAGCCAACTGTCCAACTAGCTGTGACGTAGACCCTGCTAGGAGATGGACAGCCAACTGTCCAACTAGCTGTGACGTAGACCCTGCTAGGAGATGGACAGCCAACTGTCCAACTAGCTGTGACGTAGACCCGAAGGAGATGGACAGCCAACTGTCCAACTAGCTGTGACGTAGACCCTGCTAGGAGATGGACAGCCAACTGTCCAACTAGCTGTGACGTAGACCCGAAGGAGATGGACAGCCAACTGTCCAACTAGCTGTGACGTAGACCCGCGCCGCAGGAAAGGAGATGGACAGCCAACTGTCCAACTAGCTGTGACGTAGACCCGCGCCGCAGGAAAGGAGATGGACAGCCAACTGTCCAACTAGCTGTGACGTAGACCCGCGCCGCAGGAAAGGAGATGGACAGCCAACTGTCCAACTAGCTGTGACGTAGACCCGCGCCGCAGGAGGAGATGGACAGCCAACTGTCCAACTAGCTGTGACGTAGACCCGCGCCGCAGGAAAGGAGATGGACAGCCAACTGTCCAACTAGCTGTGACGTAGACCCGCGGCGCAGGAAGGAGATGGACAGCCAACTGTCCAACTAGCTGTGACGTAGACCCGCGCCGCAGGACATTCCTTCACCTCAGCCTTCACAAATATAAAATAAAAAGAGAATTACATGCGGAGGTCAGTGTTGTGTTGTGTTGGTTTATTTTTATTTGTTTCAGGGATGGTTTTTTTAAGGGTTCAGGGGTTCAGGGTTCAGGCAAAAAGTTGGTGAATTCGTTTTTTCTTTTTTAAGTGGATAAAAAAAACATTTATTTTTATTAAGTTTATCTACTTGTGGGAACGACATAAACTTAAATGACCACTTCATCACTTTTCAACCTATCTTCATAATTGGTCCTCACTAATGTTCATGATAAAATACAAAAAAATACTCAGTCTGTGTCTGTGGAGTGACATAATCCCCCGGCACATGCTGCCCTGTCAGTTTGGTGACATGGCTTCAAAATGCACGAGTCAAATTGAGTATTAGCATATATGTTAATTCAGCTCACAATGTTTGAGCGGCGCTAACTGCTAACCACTCCAACGTGTGGCTTTGTGTGTAGATTCCCCCCCCTGATATCATATTGTTGACATCGTCATCATGATAAACGGGCACCGCTCATTTCATACGAGTGTGATTTTTATTTATTGTGATGTAAATATGTTGTTTCAAGGCTACAAGACCTGCCAAGACCTGTATTCATGTCAAATGCATGCACGATTGTAAAACATTTGAGCTCATGACCTGCTACCCTATACTCTTAAATATGTTGTTTCAAGGCTACAAGCCTATCCACAAGACCTGCCAAGACCTGTATTCATGTCAAATGCATGCACGGTTATTGTAAAACATTTGAGCTCATGACCTGCTACCCTATACTCTTTAGCTCTATTTCAGTCTTCCTGAAAGCCAGAGCTGCGGTGCCTCTAATTGGATGCTTCCATCTCATGAACGCACAGTTCGAGTAATTATGCCATCAATGTCACCTGACGACAATTAAGGCCTATATATAGGCCGGGTGTCCAGTATACTCCAAAACACCTGCAGTCTGTTCCTTCTATCTTCTTGGGACTAAGATTATCAGGTTAATATTATTTTGTTTGCTAAACAATGGCCGACCACTGTATGTCATCCTGAGCTATAGAAGCACCACCTCTAGCGGTGATAGGAAAATGGAAATAGAATAATGAGTTACATGTGTAACCACAGATCTATGAATTCTCTGTCCCTCAAATTCTTGGCGAGAAGAAGATTCTTTGGGATGACTGTGGGCGTTTCATATGGGGGTGTAGGCCCTTGCATGTCATCCGAGGTCTTTGTTGGTATAATGACACCTCACCTGCACAAGATAGGAAGAATGCAGTGCTAGAAGCGCTATCTAGAATTCATAGAACCACAGTTAGATGCATCATTCCAGTTTCTAATCAAGTTCAATCATCAAACATCTGACAGATTTCAGTACAGCAGGTCACAAATCGTTTTGAAATCTGGATAATAATATTTAGAAGACTCGTCTAATACTGGGTTACACAGCAGCACATGCTGTCTCTCCAGGATATGATAATACAAGTGGTTGTGGTGCAACATGTACAGTACATGCTACGCAGCAGGAGTGACCATGCCTTCGGTGGAGTTGATATCATCGTAGATGACCTCATCGCCCTTGCCCTCCCTGCTCCGTTGCTCTTGGCAATGGCGGACGGCTTTGACCACCGTTGCCAATCGACGGTCGAGAGCAGCAAGGTGGGCCTCTGAGAGCAGCGGCGCCACGCTGGTCAGAGGGTCTTGGGACAACGACTCCCGCATGACATCACTGAGACGGTACTGAGGCTGCGAAAGGAGACGGAGACGCAGCCAAGTAGAGCGGCGGATTCTGGGAAATGGGACAGATGGGGTGAATGAAGATGGGAGAGTGATGCGAAAATGACAGTTTTCTCTGGATGCACTTAAAGTTATACAGTATATTTTATACCAGCTCATATAGTGTCTGGTCTGAGATTGAGAGGTCGGGGTTCGTCCCACATGAGTCGCTCTCAGCAGCAAGGGTTGGATTGTGGGTAAGTCCCTGCGACATACTACAGTAGCAAGTGTGCATGTCCAGGGGGTGGACTTGCCAATCAAGCTGCCTCATGCTACAGAAACACGAGATAGGTTTCTGTCTTGTGGGCCAGCAAGGCTTACTTGCTGTATTATATATTAAACTGCATTGATACATATTTGTGACAAAAACCATCTACACTGAAATGCGCCAACTAAAGAAGCTACTGTTGAGACATGTTTAAGTCTGCATAGAGGAATATGATTAACATTCTTCATGCTTAAACCCTCTATACTTAGTTGACCGGAGTCCCCCAGAGCTCTATACAAGTGGCCCTCCTGTTTTCAACCTACACTGAATATCTTCGACAAAAATGGCTGGTACAACCTCAACAATCACAACGCACCATGATTGATGCAACGCCTTACGCCCCCCAGAACAGGCACGCTAGGGTTCAAGTGATTAACCACATTTGCATTTTACCTGCAACATTGCTCTAGAGGTACAAGGATAGAAGGCTCATCTTTAGAGTGGCGTCCAAACCTACAGTGAGAACACACACAAATCATAATTCTGAATCAGAAATCCCATTATTGCCAGATACATTTGCATGTACTGTACAGGGTAACAGCTCATCACAGAAGACAAACAGAACATTATGCATAACCATGAAAACACAGTGCGGACGGACAGGACCTCACAGTACAGTATCATAGTAGGCAATTATAAGATACAAATAACATTTGGGGTATCCATAGCATGAAGTGATTGTTCAGAGATGTTCAGGTTATATGAGTCATTCCACCAAAACTGTACGATTTGGACTTTTTCTTTTATTATTAATATTTTTGACTGAAGATTTAACTTTTCTGAATACCCCACAATATTAAGGGCATTAATACGGAACCCCCGAATGGCCATCTTAATGATCATTTTTTTAAATTTGTAATCTCAAGATAACAAATGATTATTTCGCGGCTACAAATTAATTATTTGTTATCTTGAGATAACAAACTTGTAACTTGTGGCCACAAATTAATCATTTGTTATCTTGAGATAACAAACACCACCACCAATTTTTAGTTAATTTACTCCGTGGTAAATATTATGATATAATATATTCTCTAAAGATTTGTTTTAGGCTTTTCTGCCTTTATTGATACGTATCAAGTGAAGACTGACAGGAAAGAGAGAGAGAGAGAAGGGGACTAGGGGAGAGACATGCAGCAAAGGTCGTCATGAACGGGACTCAAACACGCAACACGCTGTCAGGCCACAGCCTATATGTGACATGCATATACAGTATGTGGCATATTTTCTTGCGTATGGGCATTGTACTGTATGTACAGTATGGTATAATTCTCACTCTAGTTATGGACTTTCGCTGAGCTGTTATTGTTATGGTTGCTATGGCAACGTGGATGTGACCCAACAGCATTTTGGCATTTTATGTTATTAAAACACAGCAATAATAAATACTTTAATAAATAAAAAATATATCACCCGCCAGTAAGCATGTAACGATACACTCAACTCACGATACGATACGTATCACGATATGAGGTTCACGATACGATTTTTCACGATATTTCCAACAATTATTTTCCAGACAAACTTGGTGCATTTATAGTTAGATATTAAATAAAGTAACATAGGCCTAATATGGAATAAAAATCATATTTAAAGTTTTTATGAGCATGCACTGTCTGAATGAATTCAGTGTTTTTTTCCCCGTCAGCTGCAGCTTCCCTCCTCAGTTGTGCCTCACAATAAATATATGATTATCATTATTTATTTCCCCTCCCCCATTTGGAGTATGCTGAATCGAATGGTACCCTAAAATCCTCTTTTTTTAAAATTATCTCTGAGACAGACACAGAGAGAGAGAGAGACAGAATTATGATACTCACCCCCTACCATTGTCCAGGTGCATCAAGAATGTGTTGTTGCCAAACTTCTCGAATGTTTCATAGTGATGCCTGTCCATGTTACCTAGAGAGGACCACATGCCAGAAGACCTCTGTTATACATTCAGCTATCATCTGATAAAGGCCTATTCATAATCCAGTTTTAGGTGATAAGGTGACCACCGAAATACACCTTATCACCTAAAAGTGGAGTATGAATAGGCCATAAGGCAGTCATCTAGCTATGGTACAGTACAAGTTGTACAACCACCTCAGCAACTCTATCTGGTGCACACATCCTGTTGAGACTTCTGCTGAGTGTTAGATTTTATTTAAAATTACACTTTTGCATTGAAAAAACAACATGTACCACCCCAAACAAAACTGTTTCTTCTATTTGATAGGCCGACACACTTGAACCGAGCTCTTTACAGGCAGACCTGGATTGATACATAACAGACTATATGCATTTTTGCCATATTTGTGTTATTTACAAAATAATGTCATATATATTTGATAAAGTGCTTTCCATTACACTGTTTAAATAAATGGTAAATGGTGCGTTTATATAGCACCTTTATCCAAGGCGCTTTACATAGATTGTGCATTACATTCACCCATTCACACACACACATTCATACACCGATTGCGGCGGAAACCATGCAAGGTACCAACCAGCACATCGGAAGCAATTTGGGGTTCAGTGTCTTGCCCAAGGACACTTCGACATGTAGACAGGAGGAGCCGGGATTTGAACCGCCGACCCATGGATCATTGGACGACCTGCTCTACCTCCTGAGCCACAGTCGCCCCTAGACAGGTACTGTATAAGAGAACAACAACAGTATAATATTTTGCATTTATGGGTGTTCACATTTTCTCTTTGGTTAATGAATGTTGACCAACAACTACTGAAAATAATTCAACCACAAAAAGGCAGCATGGTGTGCTTTATTGTCTACCCACTGCACACTTCTTTTACAAAATCACATAATTAAACGCAATGTACTTTCAAAGTAGTACAGTACATAATTGTGTGTGTGTGTGTGTGTGTGTGTGTGTGTGTGTGTGTGTGTGTGTGTGTGTGTGTGTGTGTGTGTGTGTGTGTGTGTGTGAGAGAAAGAGAGAGAGAGAGAGAGAGAGAGAGATTTTAACAATGCAAATCTTTGGATAGTATGAAATGCCAAATCCATGCCCGAGGGATTCATATTAAAATGTAACTTAATCACTGAACTAGAATGCTGATTAAATGATTACTATATTACTATAATTAATACAATTAATAAAAAGAAGATCGTATCATTTTAATGGAGAAATACATTATGGAGAAAAAAAAAAGTATGGAAATGTTTATGAATGTTAAAAAAAAACACAATATTTCTCTTAATACACGTTAGGAACACCTAACAAATAAAATCTGTGCCAACTGGAGAAGCTAAGACACATTTGAATCCACATAGAATATATTATGATTAACATACTTCACGTTTAACAACTTCAACCCTATAGAGCGTCGCAGTCCCGCCCTCTACCATGGACCAGGAAATGATTCTCCGTTCATTTTCCTCATAGACATTTCAGAAAGTATTTATTTAAAGACGTTTACGCCGCGGACAAAGCCAACTCGAGTCGTGACAAATCATGACAACAAACACAATTTTTGGGGCCGAAAAAATAATTAGAAAGAAGAAAAAAACACTTTTTTTGTTGTTTTTCTTCTATGTAATTATTTGTTTGGTCCAAAATATTGTGTGTGTTGTCATGATTTGTCACGACTCGAGTTGGCTTCGTACGACGCTTAAAAGGTCTTTAAATAAATACTTTACGAAATGTCTATGGGAAAAATGCATTGGGATTCATTTCCTGGTCCATGGTAAGGGGCGGGACTGCGACGCTCTATACTTAGTTACTATAGTCGATCTACAAGCTACGAGGGTACACTACAACACTGTCCAAATGTAACGGAAAGGGGTCCATTTGGTTACATTAATTTGCAAATGATCAGAGTTAAATTAACACTCAGGATTTCACAGTACAGTGCAGGCAGGAGCAGACCCAATCAGTCAGAGAGTGGTCAGAGTGTACTGACCAGCCTCACTCTTCTCAGAGCACACAACACAGGGTTCAGCTTAGCTGCAAGGGGAACCCTGGCGACAACATCGGCGTCTGCCAGTCCCCATTCTCCACTGTCGCCACCCTGCCGGTCCAGATACAGAGGACAGTGGTAGACTGGCAGCTGAGGGGCATCTAACACTTGGGTGGCATCAGTTTTGGGGACGTGTGAGGCTCCACGCTGGTGACTGTAAAGGGCAGTGCGAGTGTCCCGGGCCGCACCAGGCCTGACACAGAGCAAGGGCAGCGCACAGGGCTGAGGGGAGAGCGTGTCCTGCAGAGCGCACAGCCGCGTGTCCCACAGCGCCCCCCTTAGCTCCAGGCCACACAAATACACGCCGCCCTGAGTCAGAGGAGAGGCTGGGGGTGAGAAAACACTCAGGACCTGGGGTGGGAAGACGAGAACACACATTAGCTGTACAGCAAACAATGGCTGTTGTATTCTTAAATGTTTTTTTTATCGATGCGGCTGGTTAGACGCGTGAGTCAGCTTATGTGACAAAGTAGCAGTAACCAATGGTAAAGACAGTTTTACTTCCTATGCTATATGGCACAGGAAGGCGTTCAAAGTCAAAGTGTAAAGTAGGAGCAAGGTGGAGGATTAAGCCTGATTTATACATAGCTGTGAGCTGGTGGTGACACACAATCTATACAAGCTATTTTCAGTGCATAAAACGAGTGAGCAACAAGGTATAAATTAGGCATTATTCTCCTCTACCCTCACCTATGAAATGAAGTCAAATCCAAAACCATAGCCATGTCAGTGTGATGATAGGACTGGGAAAACCACATCACTTTTTGCCAAATACAATTTCAAGACAAGCTTAAATGGAGTTATTAATAAATCACACCCGTGTGAACTGAGTGGTGTAAGGTCTTATATAGCCTGATCAGCTGTGGTCTGACGTAATGTCTGACGTAATGAAATCACACCCGGGTGAACTGGGTGACCGTAGCAACCATGCTCATTTTTTGAGCACAGACAGACAGACAGACAGACAGACAGACACGTAAACTAACAAAGCCAGTCGTAGGAGTGGTTTACACCACTCAAAAAAAAAGCTCTATGACGACTCTGGAATGAATGGTACGACAGTTTGCCGTTAGAATGTTGGGATTTAACTTAATTACCTTTGGGAAAAATGGTGGTTTACCTGAAAATGCAGGCCTACATTACTGACGTCTTTGCGTTGGGCTTGAGCAGCCTCTCTCCTCACAGCCACCAAAAAGCCTCTGGCATTGCTGAAGGTGGACAGACGGTAGGCGGTAGGTGTATCTTTGCAGACCTCATCCCAGAGATAAGCCCTGAGCAACTCGGCTCTCCTTTCTAATCGAAACAGATCTGCGAAAGCGAGGAGGGAAGAAGTGGTTGGCTTGCTGTGTTGATTGGGCTGCTTGAGCTGTGAGATCAGTGAGGAAACCAGGTCAGACAGACCATCCCACTCAGCCAGGAGAAAGTCCCGCATGGGGCCGTGTGGAGCGGTTACGTCACTTGTTACTGTACGGGTGTCTTTGGTTGCAAGCGTGCTTTTAAGAGCTTGCAGTCGTTCTCTGGATTGACCGTAGTCCGGCAGCATCGCATGGTAGTTCCGCTCATTGCTGCGGCCTCCGACTTTGCCTCGTGGTATCTGAGAATCCTGCAGCAAGTTGTTCAAAGCGTGGCCATTGACTTTGATTATCTCGGCAGCCAGATCAGCGCCGAAGCCCAACATTAAGGGCTCACTGACGTAAGCCAAGTCTTGAGTATACTGCTCCAGGCCCTGCAGCAATCCTGACACATCTGTGAATAGAAAACAATTCATGACTATGATCCCTATCTAAAATGTAATATTTAACAACCCCGTATTTTATACAGTAGGCCTACATACGTCATTGTACAACAGTATTGATGCAAAAACAGTGATCAGACGAACAGTGAGCTTATAGATCTGCCATTTGCGCTATTTGTGAACACTGTCACTTATAATGATAGGCCAAAAAATAGTAGCCTTGCGTGGCCAGACACAAATATGCCCAAATATCCATGCAGTGATATACAGTAGTATAGAGACAAAAAAGAAAAGATAGTGACATCAGATTCAGAGTTCTGGTTAAACAGAACATGCAGAATATCCACACTGTGGCATTGACACATCTTAGTTTTATGATTTCTTGCCATGCTGACATAACTAGGAAATAATTGATCATAGATCATACAGTTGGAGGCCATCGATATTGTCCTTTTCTTTTTGCTGAGGTTTGCGTGATCTGCGCAAAAGGACAGTTAACCAATTTTGGGCGGGAACCCCTTTTGGTGTTTTAAACATTGTTATAATTTAGCTATTGAAAAATAGCAGATCTACAAGCTCATAGCGCGCCACCGAGTGGCGCGCTACGAGCTTGTAGGTCTGCTATTTTTGAAAAATCGTGAAAATATTTATTTCAGAAAACTGGAGGATTTAGAAGGATTTTTTAAAATGTTGAGGTCAGGCCTAAATGGGTCAAATGATAAGGGACAATATCGGTGGCACCCAACTGTATATACATATGAAATCATAACAGAACTAATTGTCTTGCCAAAGCAGCCAGAAGCAAAGTGTCCAGCAGGAATGTCGATGATGTTCCCGAGGACGTGTGGGCCACTGCCACAGAGTGGAGAAACTGGAGATGCAGTGTTAAGACAGGCCTTCACAACACTGGCCACCTCCTCCAGGTCAGCAGGATCTGACACATGGCCGCCATGCACCAGATTGACTGTGAACAAATTCCAGATCAAAGGAACTGGGTTAAGCATATTCAAATTTACATAAAATGTAGGGCTGCAACTATGGAATATATATCGACAATTATTTTATTGATAACTTTTTTGGTTAATCAAGTTTTTTCTTTTTGGTTTGCAGCCGAGGTCCGTTTCACTAAAACTAGAGGGATTCACCTGCGATGTACTCCAGCGCCTCCATTTTGTTATCACAGCGACTGGCAATGTGAATGTGTGCTTCTACCAAGGCCTGGAGGTCCTCCTGAGTCCTTTAACAACAACAACACACATAACATAGTACCTATACATCTTGTACCATGTGATGTCTCTCCAATCATTTGAAGTAGCTACTGACTCATGAAAATTCTATTTAGTAGACACAATACATTTTATGATAATTAATGTGGACTTAGACTGTTATTCGTCTCAACTGCTAATTAATACCACTTTTACTCTACAATTATTTAAAAACTTTAGTTACTAGTTACTTTGTGGATTTGGATTATTATTACAAAACATACATTACAAGCGCAATAAACATTTCGGCCAAAAATGGTAAAATCCATATTTCTTTGTAGTGAAAAAATCACACCCGTGTGAACTGAGTGGTGTAAGGTCTTATATAGCCTGATCAGCTGTGGTCTGACGTAATGTCTGATGTAATGAAATCACACCCGGGTGAACTGGGTGACCGTAGCAACCATGCTCATTTTTTATGAACAGACAGACAGACAGACAGACAGACAGACAGACACGTAAACTAACAAAGCCAGTCGTAGGAGTGGTTTACACCACTCAAAAAAGTGAGTGAGTGAGTGAGCGAGCGTGCGTGATACAGTGTTGATACAGATGTTTCCTCAGTATCCTCACCAGTGATAGATGTTGCTCTGGCCCTGCACGTTCCTGCAGGTCTGTCTCTGCAGTAAGACAGAGTGAACGATGGCACAGCGGAGGAGGAAAGGCTCCATGACGTCACGTGATGTCCCCTCATCAGACTGCACGGCAGAGAGCGAGGACATGATGTCACGTGATGTCCCCTCATCAGACTGCACGGCAGAGAGCGGGGACATGATGTCACGTGATGTCCCCTCATCAGACTGCACGGCAGAGACCGGGGACATGATGTCACGTGATGTCCCCTCAGACTGCACGGCAGAGAGCGAGGACATGATGTCACGTGATGTCCCCTCAGACTGCACGGCAGAGAGCGGGGACATGATGTCACGTGATGTCCCCTCAGACTGCACGGCAGAGAGCGGGGACATGATGTCACGTGATGTCCCCTCATCAGACTGCACGGCAGAGAGCGGGGACATGATGTCACGTGATGTCCCCTCAGACTGCACGGCAGAGAGCGAGGACATGATGTCACGTGATGTCCCCTCAGACTGCACGGCAGAGAGCGAGGACATGATGTCACGTGATGTCCCCTCAGACTGCACGGCAGAGAGCACCTGACACAGGGAGCTGCTGAGCTCCTCCTTCACATCCCGGGGACAGTCACATACCAGATGCAGGGCCCTCGTTCTCACTGCAGCTGCAGGGGACAATGACAATACTTACGGGTCCATTTGGTTACACCTGTACACTCTCAGAGCAGAGGTGCAAATGAACATTGAGGATATCATGTCATTGTGTATTATGGGACAAAGGCCCAACAACACTCTACAATACATTACATATAGAACTTACAATGTTTGACATGTCAAGAATGAAAGTAAGGTGCTTACATTTTCTGACTTTCTATGTGTAGTAGATAAAGTAAAATACGGTAATAATTTATGCAAGAGTATATGTGGTTCATCTTAGGCTATAGGGGGTGACAGCAAGACCGGTTTAAAGGCTTATCAGATGCCAAGAAATCTGTACAATGATTTACAGTACATTCTTGTACTCCCTCAAAGAAGGATCAAACAACTCTTAGAAGTGAATGCAGGTCTGCATTCACTTCAAGCACAGGTTTGATATTGACAAGTACGCACAAATTAGCTCAACTTTGACTTGGTATTGCAAAACGGTCTAATCTGCTGGGATGAATGGCATTGCAAGGTGATCTGGAAGAAGGATGGATGGATTGTCTTGCCAGTTTGGCACATTGTGAATGTTGGCACGTTGCTACGCAACAAGCTTGGTTGACATGATGTGTATGTTGACAGAAAGGTCAGTTTGAAGGCTTATCAGACACCAAAACTGTACTGTACAAGCTGGTTGGGCAATGGACGAGGCTCATCGAAGCTTATTGAAATACATGGTAAAACATCCATAATGTTCCCCATAGCAAATGTCAGAATGAAGGCTATAGGTAGTGGGTGATCAAAAGCATCAGATCTGGATGTTCTATTCCTGTCATGTACACAGTCCTACCAGGAATACAGCATGGGGTATATCCTCTAGTTATAAACCATAGTCTGAAGTTTGGATGAACCACCTCGCCTGCCTCCACATCTGTCAGGTAGCCTAGAAAAGTAAGGTAAAACAACATAAGAACAGGAGTAGTACAGTGAGTGAAATGAAATGAAATGAAATGAAATGAAATGAAATCTATATTTATCCAGGGTATCTGGGCTAAGCTCAAGAACTTGTTTCCAGCCAGGCCCTGCTCATAGAACACATTTCATCGTAGTGGTTGATGCCTTGTTCAAGGGCATTTCAGCGGTGGTAATTTTAACGTGTCGGACGGCTGATTCGAACTGGGAACCTTCCGGTATCTAGACCGCGCCGCTATCCGTTCGGCCACCGCTGCCACAGACAGAGTAGTATGGCAGTAAGTAAGAGAAGGAATAGGAACAAGAATATAGAAAAATCTCTTTCTCTCTAATGTGTGCCTAGTGTCTACTGTGGACAACACCTGAACTGTATTTATGCTGTCCACGTCATACATTGGTATAAATACCATGACCTCCACTGCATTGAGATTCATTTATTGATTGATTGAAGTATTTATTAACAGATTGGAGAATTACAGTACATTTCAAGCACAACTCAATACAAAACTTGCACACACTTTAGTTTTATGTGTAATTTTTGAAAATGTTGGCCTTTCTTTGCTCTTAGCATTATATATTGAAATGTCTGTAGCTCTCTAAAACTATTCTGCGTATATTTTCTTCTAGAAAAGCGGACGGCCGGCTGACCTAGCCATCCATAGAGCCCCACCACAGCAAAATGTAAAATGTCTCTAGCTTAGCTTGACTTAGCTTACCTCTGGAAGACGAAACCAGTCGATTAAGGCGTAGCATTACTTTTTCATCCCATCGTTCCAACCGGTGGCAGTTGTTAAAAACCAACCAGTGACCATCAGTAACAGCTCTGTCCAGTACTGACAGCATGACCTCGGTCTCACACTCGCCTCCAAATGAAATTACTTTCAATTGAACCTGAAAAACAGACATTTGGAAACACATCAAATACTGTAGGGCAAAGACAAGCAATGGTCATATTATGGCAAACTAGTAACTCAAATTGTTCAAAATCCATTACCCTCTTTGCATCTGCGTGGTAAGTAGTCAGCTGTTTCAGCAGGTGAAGAGGCTGAATGCTTGCCCAATTCTCTCTGCCTGGACCAGGCGATGTAAGGACTATGGGTCCGTCGTGTGTGACAAGTAATCGGGACAGGCCCTCTGGGGTGCCACAGTGAGGGGCCTCGACCACTGCTGTGCTCCCAGAAAGGCCCAGGTTGCAGGCGGCTAAGCTCTCCGCCACTGCGACCAGGCTGTGGGGGAGCAGGGTCTTCCAGAGCAGAGCTCGCTGCAGTAAGGACAGATGGGAGTGAGAGGAGCAGGTGACGGTCCCTGCCACCGTGGAGGAGGGGAAGCGCAGGTACTCCTGCCACTGCCTGGGAGACGTGGCCAGTGACGAGAGTAATCCCCTGAAAGATGGAATCCTCTCCAGACGGAGCAGCTCGGGAAGGATCTGAGGAGGTATCCATCCTGGCAAGGCATGTCTCCGTGTTGCCCTAGGTGAACCGGCGGAGAGTGGGGAGTCAACTTTGGTTTCTTGTTCCTGCATATCCAGGTCTCCCAGTCCCCGGAGGAAGGCTGCTCTCTCAGCCTCAGAGCACATCTCCTGGTGCTGGAGGAGGGTCACGGACATCAGCAATTTCAGAAGTGCGGCGTGGCTCTGGAAGAGACGAGGCCGGTATTGGGCTAGTAGGTGGGATACCATCCTGTGAGTGATCTCTGACATCATGCCCTCTGTCACTTGTCTACCGGTATTGGACACATTTGAATCCCCCTTTGGAACCAAGGCCTCGCCCATGGCTGTGATAAAGCCACGAAGTGTAAAGAGGTAGACAGGAGACATATGGGCCACATCCTGCAGGTCCTGATAGAGGGCAGCAGCCAACCTCGCTGTGTCTCTGGGGGCTGACAGTCGCGACTCATAGAGTTCCAGCTCAACGTTCATCTGCTTGACATCAGTCTGCAGTTTCTGAGATGCGTCCTGACAGGCCAAAAGGCGGGGGAGGAATTCAGGGTCTTGCAGCAGTGGGATGGAGGACTGCAAGACATAGTCCATCAGAGAGACCTAAAAAGAAAAGGTTTACAACACAAATTATTTAAAACATTGTTTTCAACATGGCCTGGTTATTTCCATATTTTATGCAAGTAACATATTAAAAGGTTATACTGTAGTTGTTTTTAGTGAGCATTATCACCCTCTAGTGGATAGAAATTATGATGGAAGCATTCAAATATTTTTAAACCACAGTTGCAAAAAGATCTCACCAGCCACTTTCATATTTTTACCAACCAAACACGTTTTGTATAATAATTGGTTGGTTAACCACCAGGTGGTTGGTTACCGTGTGAACTGATTGGTTGTATAGAGGACCGTCATACTGTTTTCACTCTCATATTCCACCTGTATAATTGTTTGATATAATGGCACAGTTGCACACCATTTTGGAAAGATCCCTGTATGGGTGTGTAACTCTGAGTGTATAAATGGAACCAAATGGACCCTTAAGGGTCCATTTGGTTCCATTTGTACACCCTCAGAGTTATGGGGGTCGTTAAAATTAAAACGTTTGAGAACCACTGCACACTAAATGGAACAGAGCCTTAACCCATTTTGGGGCGGGGAACCCTTTTGGTGTTAGCATCATGTTATGCTTTAGCTATTGAAAAATAGCAGATCTACAAGCTCTGCCGAGTGGCGCGCTACGAGCTTGTAGGTCTGCTATTTTTGAAAAATCGACTGACATAGAAACATAGCTTTTTCAGAAAACTGTCAGGATGTAGAAGACATTTTTAGAATCTGATCTCAGGTCAAAATGGGTTAATTAGTATCATCGGTAAGTTCGGTAACACCTGTGAAGGAAGTAGGGAAGTGGCCCAAGACCCAAGTTCTTTCCAAAATGGCGTGTGTGCATAGAGCCTGCTGTGAGTCTGTGATTCACCTGCTCTTTCAGCAGTTTGTCCTGCGACGTCCTCTTGTCTCTGCTGACACCAGTCTGCTGTGTCAATGCGTCCACACATTCAGACTGTAACGTCCTCTTGTCTCTGCTGACACCAGTCTGCTGTGTCAATGCGTCCACACATTCAGACTGTAGCAGCAGACGTGACAACATGAGTTCCTGAGTCTCTGCTGAGCTCAGAGCCAGGTCAACCACTTGTACCTCCGCCAGTATGGATGGGTGGATCTCTGTAGGAGCAACACAGTATACGTTCAGTTCATAGGTAATAATAATGCACGCACATCTCTGATGATTTGACGGTGCGGGATAAAAACAAAACAAAACAAAGAACAGTTCAAGACGCACAAATGGTGTCCACACACCGAAGCTCCCACAAAACTTGATTAAATTCTAAAACAATGTTTCTGGTCTCCATCAGATACAGTATCTATTCTACACACATATAAAGCGATACCTTTATTCCACACTTTTTAATAGGTCTGTGGGTGAATTATTTTATTTTTATTGTCCGTTTACATATAAGTCTTATCAAAAGGACCTTTAAATTAACACTGAAGATTTGACAAGTGTACAAGATGTACACTACTCACCACTGCTAAGCAGTCGGACAGGCAGGTGGGTGCTGAGGAAGAGGCAGAACTGTGGGTGGGTCGGCTGAAAGGGTCGCCTGAGGCCTGCCGAGAGATGAAGATGACATTGCGCTGGACGCACCAACATGGACAGGAACTGTGGGCCGGTGACAGCACGCTCCACATGTCTGACCAGCACCCTCACACCTGCACAGGGACACGATAGGAATGAGTTTGACAATGAAAAATAAATATATTTAATTTAAAACTAAGAAAATTTGACTGTATGCTGTAAAATCATGTGTTAATTTAACTGTGTGAGTGAGTCAAATGAGCCCTCCATTTGAGTCCATTAGTGGGTAGAGACTAGAGAGGTTCACCTCCCGGGCCAAACGCATGTCTACATGTCATGTCAAAGTGTCCCTGAGCAAGGCACTTACTCCCTAACGGATGTGCCCCCACGTGCACATCATGACCACCTGAGCAGCCATCAGCTGAGTGAACCGCAGGATTAATAAAAGTAAAAAAGAGGGGGGGGGGGATGGGCAAGGGTGCATTTGGTTACATTTGTACTGTACACTCAGAGTTATATTAATACTTTACTGTGTTACAGCATTTGGTTATGCTGTCTCTTTGTTAATCGTAATGTCAGACAAATCCTACTGCACTACAATATAGAACTACAAGACCCACCATTCTCAGCAGCCTGCTTCAACTTGTCCAGCAGCTCTGGGTCATCAGCACAAAGCACCATTCCATACTCTGGCTCCTTCTCAAACTCTGCAGAACAAACAAACACGTGATTTCATTTCTTTCTCTTGTGCTTTTCTCTCACAATGTACAACAATGTATATCCTACAGTGTTTTATTTAAAGCCAACTGTTCTTAGCAGTAGCACAACAGATGGATTACATTACAATACCACTATTAAAACACACTTTTTTTTCAACACCAAAGTGTAACACAGCTATGAGCAAGTCTTGTCACATGTGGCTTTGAACCTTCAACTTTTTACATATTGTTGCCTATAATACAATTATTTGTATTGTAAAAAATCACACCCGTGTGAACTGAGTGGTGTAAGGTTTTATATAGCATGATCAGCTGTGGTCTGACGTAATGTCTGACGTTAAAGATCTTTGGCTAGGTAGACTCGTCTTCTGATGTGATGATTTGTGACCATGAAGTTGATTCAGCTGGAGTTTTTGTCCGATGTGAGGTATTATATAAGGTAAGGTATTATATAGCCTGATCAGCTCTGATCTGACGTAATGAAATCACACCTGGATGTGATTTCACAACTGGCTTTTTTTGTGCAGAGAAAATGACCACGGTTGCTACGGTCATCCAGTTCACCCGGGTGTGATTTAATTACGTCAGAAATTATTTTGAACATAGCAACCATGGTCATTTTTTTCTGCACACAAAAGCCAGTTGTAGGAGTGGTTTACACCACTCAAAAATAACAACACCAATGTCTATAATGTCATGTTGATTGGGCTTACACTACTGTACCTGTAATGAGCTCTTGGTGATGCTGGGTGTCTGCCAGTAGAGGCCAGTGTTGAACCCAGGGGCTTCTGTAGCCCCACAGGAGCAGTTTTAGCACCAGTCTGGCAGGCAAACCTTGGAAATGGCATTGCTCGATGCCTAGTGCGCGAGCCAGGGCCCACTGAAGCTCCTCAGCCACAGGGATGGCAGCGCCGAGGGAGGGCTCAGAGCAGGAACAGTCTGTTTTCGTGAACAGGGAGGTTCGCGGATCTTCAGGATTGATATTCATTGTCCCTGTCAGACACAGCTCCCTCCATTTGTGCAGTAACTCAGTGCGTGTGTCAGCTCCAAAGGGACCCAAGTATGAAATGGCAGCAGCCAGGATAAGGGCATCCCCTGGTAGGGTTTGGTTGTTCACGTCTGCCTCCTAGAATATTATGTGCATTAAAAACACGAAATACATTTCTGTATGTTGGACAGTTTGAAGTGACAGAATCAATTAAACATTTGTCAAAGCATGAGTTTTACCTGAGCAGCAGTGTTCCAGTCTGCAATGTGGCTCTGCATCTGACTGACGACAGTGGCAGCATGTCTGTCCAGGCTCTCTGCTCTACTCAGCTGCTTGAGAAGCTCTACTAACTCCTTCTGCACAGCCTGGAGCTGACGCTCCATGTCTGCCAGATTCCCAAACACCTCCTCCTTCCGCAGCTCGGCCAGGACCAGGCGATCATGAGCCTCCTTGGCCAGCTTTCCTAAGCACTGCTTGCTAACTCCCTGGGCGGCCATGCGGCGCTCCATGCAGGCGTACTCGTACACAGCTCGCACCCAGTTGCACAGAGACTCGCAAGCATGACTGGCCTCTCTCACAGACTCTGGCTGGAAGTGAGGACTGTGAACTATCTGGCCGAGTGCTTGGAGCCGACTTTTAGTCAGTCCGTGGCGGTCAAAGAACTCCAATTCCTAGAAAAGGGAGAGAAAGTGCAGTTGGAAGCTCCATTGTTTCGGAATCAGTCATTTCTGATTTAAAGCTGCGTTTTGCAACTCTGTCCTACCCAGGATTTGAACACCAGTCTCCTGCATGAGAGACCAAATTCTGCATCTCTTCCAAGACAGATTAATTATTATTTATTTTTTTGTGTTAAAATACCGTACAGGATTTGAGCTTTAAGTAGGTTTATTTTATCCGTTGAATCACACTTGACTCAATACCTAGACTGGATGGGTCTGCTCTTTCAATACCTAGACTGGATGGGTCTGCTCTTTCAATACCTAGACTGGATGGGTCTGCTCTTTCAATACCTAGACTGGATGGGTCTGCTCTTTTTCAAAAACATGTGCTTGATTAAAAATATTGTCCCACACACCTGGAAGAAGTTGGATTGCACAAGAAGCTGTTTGGCACTTTCCCAGTTGCATGGGCGGTTGAATAGCAGACATAGGGCATCCATGATTTTCACCACTCCCTCTGGAGGGTTTGTGTAGCGACGCACCTCTTCCAGGTCAGATGAACTGAGACACTTGAAGATCTTAAGGCTCAACTGGAACAGAGGACTCTCCTGGAGAGGCAATATTGATGAAATACAGTTAGAGTCCATGCACTTTCTTATGGCAAAGTATTTTCG
The DNA here is from genome assembly GCF_951216825.1 of Electrona antarctica. Taxonomy (NCBI): domain Eukaryota; kingdom Metazoa; phylum Chordata; class Actinopteri; order Myctophiformes; family Myctophidae; genus Electrona; species Electrona antarctica. The sequence continues at coordinate 15,023,493 of NC_136809.1, read as the reverse complement.
ATGAGACTTGATCATATCTGAACATGTAGCCAGATGATTGGAAATGTCTCCCTACCAATACATCTGGTGAACTCTAAATACAATGCAGTTTCTAGAACAGTGTGGGAAACGGCTGCAGAGAAACCTACAATCACCGCTTTGAAAATTATTCAAATCACCATCCTAATGGGCAATAAAGTCTCCGACTGTCTGCTTAGATGAGAGTAATGTGATTTTTGCACACGCTTTAAGCTTTATCTTCTTTTCTTTTTTGGATATTTTTTTGGCTTTTTGCCTTTTTTTAAACTTAATTTTTATTTGCAGGTAGACATACAAATAAAAAACATAAAATGACAATTACAGTGCAAGGGTTCAGATACATCATTAATATACAACATATTCCAGTCCATTTATGAATGTCCATCATTATTAACATTGGTGTCGTTTTGTTGATCCTTATAGTCAGTCCATTTCTCCCATTTTTCAATGAATAGTTCCTCTTGTAGTCTCAATACATGAGTTAGTTTCTCCATTACAAATATCTCCTCCACAATGCTCAGCCACTGCTCACAAGCTGGGGGTTCTGGTTTGTACCATCGCCTTGTAATTGCTTTTTTACTAGCTGCCAATAACACTTTGACAGGTAAATATCTTCTCTCTGTGTATGGCTTTTTGCCTTTTTATTGATAGATCACAGTAGGTTGACAGGAAACAGGGAGAGAGATGGGGGGGGGGAAGATACGCAGCAAAGATCGTTGGGATCGGGACTCAAACCCGTGACACGCTGGCAGGCTGGATTTCCAACCTACTGTAGATCCCGGGGCCTTTAAGCTCTATCTTCATGCCTCTAAGGTAGTAGTTCTTCTCAAAGGGGGTTCAGGGGCTCTGGGAGGTTCTAAATCAACCTTTACAAGTCTGTAACTCTGACAGTATACAAATGGAACCAAATGGTCTGTTTGGTTCTATTTGCATACTGGCAGAGTTCAGGGGGATCCTTGAAATGTAAAAGAGAACTACTGTACAATTATTGTACCTTGTGTTTGGTCTGATGAATCTGCTCTTCCAACTGAAAGAGTTTCATCTGGGCGAACACAACGCTCTGCCGGGCTCTTTCACAGACCATCCTCTCAGCGTCCATGGCTCTCAGGAGCTCCCTCTCACACTGCACAACAAGCACCATGCAATCAAAGCACAAACATTTCTACTGTAAATGATTCAGACCAAATAGACCACTGCAGGTCTGTAACTCAGAGTATACAAATTGTTAAATGATCAAATTTGTACACTCTGTGTTGATCGACACTCAGATTTTACTGTAAGATCAGGGTCTTAGAGATAATTTATTAACCAAATGGTGCATGGTCTTTGGTCTAATACATATCAAACTGATTATAGTTTATACTATAACAGTTAATATTAGCCTAGTTGTGTGTTTGGGCATAGTTGGGCATATTTGGGACACACATACATGGTAAATATAATAATATATACAGTGTATAAGGGAATACGAAGGCAAAAATAATAATATTAATAATAATCCTCTCTCGCAGAAATTGTAATATGGTCATTGGTCACGGTTTGAGCATTCATATCTCTGGCATTGTATGTCTACTAGTGAAATCCCAGATGTAAATACATGCAGCGTTTACTTGTCATCATGTGATAAATTGCTGTACAGTACCTGTTGTGCTTGAGCAACATTCTCCTGCAGTGTGATTACATTGTGTTTGTACTGGACAGCTGTATCTGTCATCGCCTCCAGCCGGGCCAGGACAGTTGTAACTCTGAGAGAAATGTAGAATAATTTCAGGCCAGTACACTCTAGTATAACACTCTAGTTTACATTATGTATACATATATACATAATATATCATTGAATAGAGAGAAGAGGAAGCACTGCGTAGTCTGTAGTTGTCATGAGTACCTGAAAAACAGGTGCTCATTGGAGAGGGTTCAATAATACCGTAGGTAATAACAAGTTGGATGTTCCTTTCCCTTGTGGTAAGTGGGCTGATATGCAAAAGTGGAAAAAGGGTGAACTCAAAAGAAATCCAAGGCACTCCGCTCAGTTGAATTTAAAAAGCCTTTATTGTAATTTGGCTAAGCTAGGCAAAGATTGAAAAAATGCATTAGAATGTCCTTTTAATGTGTGAGGGGGTGTGAGTTTTTATATTTTTTAATGTTTATTTTATTTAAAAGTTAAATATCCCTTTAACTCATGTTTGCATAACATGTTGAATGGAGTCTCTACTTTGATACGATTAACAGTGTCAAAAGAATCTATGGCTAACCTGTTGGCTTGGCACAGTCCCTGCTTGTAGAGATGGCTACTGAGGTAAAAGAAGTGACAGATGAACTCCATATAGGTCTGGGGGCTGAACGGTTGGGTTTTTAACAGGACTGAAGCATATCTGCATGCTGACTTGTGGATTATTTCCATGGCCAGGGGCATGCTGGCCTCCAAGCAACGTCTCTGCGCTGCATCAAAAGCAAACAATATAACATCAGGTCAGATTTAATGTTGCATAACGTTAATTTCGTCATTGAGGCAATTTGATAGATTTTCTTCATGGACACTATACTTTTTACACATATTTTTAAAAGCATGTAACACTGTCCACAGCGGAAACATAATTAAAGAATGTAGTGCATTTGTACACTCTCTGAATTAAATGTATAAGAAAGAGCAACTAACGTTGTCCATGTAATTCAGGAATCCGGAGATTATCCTTAAGGCAGTGAGTAGCAGCTTCCACGAAAGACTGTCTGGACCATGGTTGGTACACTTCCACACAGCTGCTCAGGCTCAGGGCCTTCGTTATGTGTGCCTGTACAAGTGTACAGTATATCATTAATGCAATGGCAACAATGGAAGAAGCAGACCATGGTGAGAAATACTAATATACTATGGTTGGTAGGTTTAACTACATTGGTGGCTTGGTATACCTATGTTCTTCTGTCCAGCACCTATATAGTATTTATGATTTGGATGTTGTGTGTGCTTTTGTAATCTTTTTCCCCCACTACTTTTTAACTTCCCTAGCTGGGTATTGTACTATACTGTTGAAAAGTGAATACCTTTTTTGTACACTGATGACATGTATGCAAAAACATGTTTTTTCAAAGCAACTAAGTCTACATTAGTTAGGATGATAGTGAAATGCTGAAGACAAAATGTCCCCAAGGTGATCAATACATTACAAATTAAATTACTTTAATTTAAGTAGTTAAAGTAGTACAAATCTTTGGGAAAGTACAGTTACCTTCCAGGCCTGAGTATTGTAGTGAGGCAGCTCACATCCCTCTGAGGTAGCCAAAGGTAGCAGAAGAAATACATGCATATTCCTCTGGAACTGCCTTAAATGCCTGTCAATAGGTTGGAAAGGGTACACATATTGTAACTGTTAACAGTTAGATGAGTTAGACTTGAATAATGTGGAAAAACAGATAGATGTCTGTTCTCGTATACCTCTCAAGTGCATGAGAATCCATGTGGCATCTGTGTGAATTCTTGACACCATTCTCTCTGGGTACGAGGTTTGCCTGCTCCTCTTCCGAGTAGAGGCCTGGACAGGTGCCACTGGCCATCACCATCAGTAGCTCTTCTCTCACAGCCTGGCTCGTTTCCTCATGGGCCAAGATCACCACATTAGCACTGTTCACTTCAGTCTGACAAATAGCCTCCTTCAGGATTTCACGTAACTTGTTCTCATTACCGGGGTGTACTTCCATCAACCGGTAACCTGTCAGATGGGCAGCTAAACGTACATTGCTCTTACGGCCTGTGCCTCTGACTGCGCCAAACAGCACTCCATGACCTCCAGGCATAAGCAGTGCTCTGAGGATATGCAATAACTGATGCATCCTCTGTCTGTGTACTGCATAACCTGATGTCATAATGAAATCATGAAACTTCTCTCCATGTTCCTCTTGTCTTTTCACAGAAGCAGACAGCTGCTGCACCAGCAGATCAAAGTCTTGCTCTTGATAAGAAGCATCGCGTTTGAAGTTGTACTGTTGTGCCATTGAGTTGACTGGATCTGTGATCTCAGGGCCAAATACAATCTTAGTCATTGCTTGTTCCATATCTTGAAGAAGTTGAGATGGCAGCAGACATGGGGCTGAGCTTGGTTCTCCTGAATACATTCCTTCATTCTGCACTGAGTGTTCAGTGAATCTATGGCCCCTTTCTAACTGAGCAGCTGGTTTGGGGCCCTTAGGTGGAGAGGGGATTAAGACTTTACACAAGCTTGCATCTCGCAGGATCAACTGATCCTTCTTCCCAACTTTCTTGTATTGTACTGCATTTCTTGTATTCTGTTCATCCGGAAATGAAATGTCTTCTTTAGTTCCATGACTCCTAATTGAACTAGAGTCTGAACTTGTAGACTCAATGCTGATTAGTCTACCAGACTGTCTGGACTCTACCTCTTCTCTTAGGGTTGTCAAATTCAACAGAGCCTCAGGAGCTAACTGTGAAGATGAGGCATCACTGTCCCCCTCTCTTTTATTTGGTGTGTCTAAACTACTTGACTTGAGGTTGTCTGTGATGACAGTAGAAGTAGTGAGGATCATAGCAGTGGATTTGTCTTCCGGGCTCATGGATGAGGACTTATCAACCAGTTCACTTCCATAGTATATTGCCGATACTCTGGCTATGAGTGACACCATCGCTTTGCCTTCATCTACTGAGAACAGCCTGTCACTGAAGGTGCGAAGACACTCATGCATCCAGAGATGGACTATGTCGAGAACACTGGCAGCATAACCTGATGTGGATGTGGCAAAGCCAGTTTGTGAAGATTTGGAAACATCCATCATAAGGCTGGCATCTTCCTGGTTTGTGTTGTTGCAAGGTTGCCAGAGACGCATTCCTTGGAAGACTTTTTGAAGATCATGATGGGAGAACGTGTAATGGGGTCTCTGTGCAGTGGGTGGGAACTGCTCACACATTGCATGAAACAGATGTTGAGTAGCGCCGATGATACAGCGTGTCAAATCTGCAGATCCTTGCAAGCATGGGAGGTCTTTGAGCCATAGTTTTAGTCGGGGGGAGTGAAGAGAAAATAGAACCTCAGCAGATAAGCTGGGCAGCACAAAGATGGAGAACAGACGAGAGAGGCGGGAGCTGATCATGGTACCACTGCCATAACCAGACCTAGATGTGCAGCAAGTAGCCATGTAACTGATGCCTCTACAACTCATGCACTTGAAATGATAGTCATCATAGGTTTGGATATGTCCTTTTGAAACACTTTGTCGGAGTGTTTCTAGAGCCATTGATGTTTTTCCAAAAGCATCTAAACACAGGAAAGACACAGAAACATAGTTTTGATAATTGTTTGGAATACAATACAAATTTATTTCGGTTTAGTGCATCATTGCCAATATAATGTGGTTATACACTGTATGTTCTTTTTTTTAATAATAATTATTTTATTTGGAAAAAGCAGTACAATAACAGCATTTCTATGCATACATAGGACACAAGTGCAGTTTTTTTTTTCACCCCTCTTCCCTCCCTCCCCCCTCCAAGTGACTCCATCTCCAGTGTCTCTGTAACATCCTTGCTTTCTTCAGGACAACATATGGCATCAGGTCAACACTTAACAGGGGCAAAGGGCAATATCGCTTCAGAGTGTACATTTCAGAAGGAAGAAAAAGAAGAAAGAGTGGGCAGACAAAAGAAAAAGACAAAATACACTGTATGTTCTATACTTGTTCTATACTCACCACAGGGAGCCTCGTGCAGATCATCCACAAACAGCAGCAGTCCTGATTGTCTTCTCATGGAGCTCATGTTATTCAGCACATTGCGCACATCGCGGGAACTCAGGAGTGGACTGGCAGGTAGGCTGATGTGTGGCCTGTCCTGGTTCAGTAACGTGTTGCATAACATGGTCTTCCCTGAACTGGCCTCTCCTACCAGCATCACAGGCTGCTCTGCCTCCAACATGAGCTTTAGAAGGTACACATGCTTCTCATACTGTGCGAACAGCAATTGTTGATTAAAAGTTGGGTTGTAAAATGTTTTGAAAACACATTATTTATGTAAATGCTAACCAATACAACAGTGCAAAAGAAATATATACTAAAATATGGAACAACAAACCTTGGGTATAACTGGACTGGCCAAACATGGATCTCTAACCCTGGGACAGTTGATGCCATTGATTATGTCCACAATCATCCCCTCACTCTGATTGAAAAAGTGCTCAAAAATGGTCCCTTCGTCTGGAACCTCAACTCTATATCGGCTATCAAACAACACTTGGCGGGCAAGTGTATCAAACTGTGGCCAGTGGCTAAAATAAAGACAAAACATGTATGTTAATGTAAACACATTCATAACTCATTTTAGAGTCTTCAAGTCTAAAAATAAAGTGACGCTTAAACAGAAATATCAAATATGATCTATTAAATAGTTACATAGACTCTTTTACATGATACTAGCCTCACCAGGGGTGCAGGTGTCCACCAAAGCCCCAGATATAGGCCACCAGGAAAATGTCCCTGGCTTGTAGCTCCTTCGGAGTTGAAATGACATAGATATCTGTGTCTGACACGTTTCCAAGCAGAGGCATATCGGTTAGGAGAATGGGCAATACACCTATTGTTAGGAATGTTATCACCTCTTTAAATATTGTTATATTAAGGAGTTTACTGTACCTCTTTTGTATGTCTGTCTTGGTTTTGTTTTTGACCCTGAATTCCTCCAAAAATGCTCCAGGAGGGCCTGTATAATACTAAAGAATGACATAATTTCCTGCAATCCATATGTGGGGGGTTTAGAGAATTCAACATTTCCATCTCCTTCACTGTGCAATACAGAGGTGAGGGCCTTGTGCCTAAGCGCATCAAGTGTTCTGCAGAAAAGGTCTTCAGCTAAACGATTCCACATTTTCAGGATCCCTTCCTCGAGTGAGCGTTCTCTACGAAGAGCATTCATCTCCACCTTCCACACAGCCTTCCATAGATCAGCTCCAGTGAAATGCACCAGGCTGCAACGGGTTACTGCTGAGGGGGCTGCGTCCTTGAGGTCTGTGATCTCTGCCAGTAGTTTTAGTTTTGACTGGGATGGCACAAGTTTTTCACCTGAAGACAGATACAGGGAGGGATCGTCAGGATTGCAGAGCGTAGTGAAGCAGTCCAACCAGCCAGGCTGGCCCAGTGGCTCTCCATCCATGACTAGCCACTTCACTTTTTGTGTCTGTTCTCTCCCTATCTTACCGTTGGAAATGGCAGCGGCTGAGAGGTCATGCCGCTCTGAGTCTCTTAATACTTTAGTGAAAGCTCCATCCCACCACCCTCGCTCTTCTCTGCAGCATCCAAAGACGTCGTCACGGTACATGGCATTAGGAAATAAGACCACAGTGTCAACAGAGTGCCAGTTTGAAAGGGGGGTTTGCTGCTCTGTCTGTGCGTTATCTCCATCATCGACATGCTCTGCTGTTCTGGCAGCCAGGATATGCAGTGCCCCAGCTAAAACATGGTAACAGGTTGACTTTCCACTCCCTGAGGGACCGATCAGCACAACTGCCCGTGAGAACTTCATGGCTTGGTAGAGAGCAAGGGTGTTGCAAATCGTTTGTGTGTCAGGGTGGAACCCAGCTCTTTGTAGCTCTTCTGTCACAGCATCTCTAAGTACGTTTTGTTCTTCTTCCTCAGTACGGTGTGGGACAAAAGGAAAGTACCTTGCCATGGGAAAGGTTTCTTCAAGAAGGGTGCGAAACTCTGAAGCTTTCTTTAGCTCACAAATGTATGGCACTACGGTAGAGAAGAGCGCTTTGACAACAGCCTTTTCCTCAGCTAAGCCTTGCACAATGGCTGCTGATTGACTGTACATTAAAGTAGAAGACCTGCCATCTAGGTGCATACCAGAGGCTGCGATGATCTTTTGCAAGACCACAAGCAGGCCAATCTGGTCTTCATTCATGCATTCAGGCAAACAGTTGGAATCTTTTGCCATGCTAAAAAGGGACATCAGGCATTGACTCAAAGAAATGGCCTCTGAGAAACCAATAGAAGCAAGCATTACTTCTGTGATGACCCTGTAATCTGGTTGCATGAATGCAATGGGTCTGGTTGCAACTTGCAGACTTTCAGCAACCTCAGCTGTGTGCCCTTTTGATGAGATAACAACACATCCATAGCTCAGTTTGGCAAAGATGTCTTTCCCTGCAAATGACATTGGGAACTCCGGCCCTTCACGGTTTGTGCACCCCTGATACATGTTGGTCATCCTGTACGGTGGCTCTCTGTGCACTTTCTGTTGTAAAATTGTCTTGCAGGCAGAGAAGGATTGGTGAATATCTTCCAAATGCTGTCCTAATAATGACAGCGTTCCTTGTTTCAATGAGTCCACAGCGTCCAAAACAAGCCATGCTCCTGTCTGAAGCGCGCCAAGGAGCATCTGCTGCACAATGCTAGGACTTGTACTGAAAAAACACTGCAAAGCAATGACCTGTCGTCCCAGTGCTCTTCCTAACTGAACCACGGTCTTTTTCTTACCAGACATGGAAGGTCCAGTAACAAAACCACATCTGTAGCTGGTCAAAGCAAGGACAATCCCGAGTATTGCCCTTTCTGTAGAAGGAGTATTCACCACCATGCAGTGCTCTGGACCAAGGTACTCATAACCATACAGAAGCTGAGTGCCAAGGACATCCACGTAACAAGTGGCATAATCACTGCTGTCCTTTGGACAGCTGAAGGCATTCTCAGTCTTACTCTGGTCATGTGAAGTTATATGATACTTCAGTGAACTTTGCCACTCAAACGAAGATGCCAGCTCACATTTCACATCCATGAGTTTGGATATCTGTTGTGCATGCTTCATGGTAAGTTGCACCAAAGCACGCAGAAACATCATTGTGCGATTAGAAACCTGGGATTTCTCTTTGGCACCAGTGATTCCTTCCCTTATAACATCGCACAAGGTTTTCAGTATGGAAGACTTGTGTGTTTTGATGGGGTTCCACTTTGCTGGGCCTGAAGCCTGGTTGATCTTTATAACATCAGCGCACCACACCACTTCCTCAGCCACCAGAAGGCACTGAAGAGGGTAATCAGACACTAAATTCAACATAGGTAGCATGTCTTTCCCTCCTTTCTTCTTAAGTAACTTGATACCTCCAACTCCCGAGTCAGTCTTCAAATCTTGGTCGGATGGTTCAAGCACTGTCCGTGCAACATTGCAATCTTTCATGAGTTGCATCATAGTTTGCAGTAGTTGTTTCTCCACTAGACTGAGGCAAACCAGAGGATCCACACTATGTTCTACAGGACATTGAAAACCAATGTGCTCCTTGAAGCTGCCAAAGACCCCTCGGATCTTCATCTGTATGAGTTTATCAGAGGTATCTATTGTGTCATTTGTCATCTCACAGTCCACTTCTAGCCAGCGTACTCCTTGAAAGCATTTCCGCACAGCAGGGAGCAAGGTGGAAGGTGTGGGGCGCAGAGAAAGCAGTTTTATCACTTCTCGGTCGCTCAGGAAGCAGAGTCTTGGGAACTCTCCACGGGGTACATGCAGCATCTGGTTGGAAATAGCTTCCATTGTAGACAGATCATTGATGAGGATTTGGCGAAGGCTACTGCCATGAAACAGGTTGTTTGTCTTCATGGACTGTGCAATGCTCAGCACATGAGGGTCACTTGATATCGAACAAATGATGTCCCTGAATGTTTTATCCACTGGATGGAACCTCTCCAGCTATGAATGAAGAGAAAGGTCAAATTAACATAAGCACTTAAACCTTATAAAAGGTTTGTGTGGTTAATAAATACTTTATATGAACAGACCTGGGCTTTCAGTTACAACCGGTTATGAATGTTTAAAGTTCTTTAGAATTCTATTAGACCCATTAGACAACAATGGGTCTAACAATGGTCCCCATCCTTTTAGAATTAATGGCTTTATACTGTACCATGTGCTGTTTACATTTCTGACTAATAAAGTATTCAGTATTTGAGCAAAAGTACTTAATATACCTACCAGTTCCACCCTCTGATTACAAATAGTTGTTTTAGAAAACATTTTGGCCAGGAAAATCCATGTCTGCTGGTATCTTTCAAAGAAATCAAGCAGCTCCTCTGCAAATATCGTCAGGAAAAGTGAGACAGAAAAAGGCATTATTTAGGCAAATATTCATAACCTTTCACGCCATCCAACTCTCATCAGTCATATTCCTGTATTCATGTTCATGTTACCCAGCTCTTGTAGCGAATGCACCCAGTGTTCCACCTCTGGTCTGAATGCAGCAGCATGCGGAGACACCAACATATTGGATAAAGTCCTCACACTGTCCTCCGTCTCAGCAAGGAGATTCTCCACATCTAAAACATAATTCATTAACAACTTCTACATGGGTTATTTATAATGTATACTAGTGTAGGGCTGTCACGATTACAAATTTAAGTTGAATAATTGTGATAACCCTAAGCTAGTGAGGAACTGAGATCATTTTAACCGCCTTCCATAAAAAAACATCATTATAATTTTTTCAAAAATAGCCATGCATTGTGAGCTTGTACTGTATTGTATATCTGCGATTTCTGTTATTTGATATGAATGAAGTATGAAGTATTTCTACTTTGTTGTACAAGAGTGTGCAGAGCGCATCGCAACGCGTTGTGAGCTTGCAGAACTGCTATTTACATTCAGCTACAGCATAAAACATAAAATAAGCATTAGTCTCTAGCCTGGCTCCAGCCCTGAATCGCTAGCCAGTGTCAGGCCAATTAGTCTCACCAGTAATGATGAATGTATGGCCGTCACAGGATTGTTGCACTGGATGTTGTTGACTGGAAACAATGTCGGCTGCAGGAAACTCTTTGCAGGTGCGGTCACGTGGCTCGCCGTCATGTTGCCACACAGCCACTGTGAACGTAGCCAGTTGAAAGAGTCTGGCCTCCCAACCCTGCTGCAGCTTCAGGAGCGCCTGCTTCATGTCCCACTCTGCCTTTGCTTCTCTACATATCTGAATAGGTGAAAGATCCACATTTTATCAAATGAAAACATGTCCTGTTGTAGCTATACAAAATGAGGCGGCAGTAGCCCAGGCATCATTTACCATTTTACAAAAGGATATAGCTAGGGCTGTCCCGATCTGATCATGTGATCGGAAATCGGGGCCGATCACGTCATTTTCAAATAATCGGAATCGGATCTGGAGCAAAAAAACGTGACCGGGACATCCCTAGTATCAATATTATACCTGTATCCATATCATGATATTAGACTGGATATTGTCTGTGATTTTGAATATTATATACTATTGTGATATGGCATAAATGTGTTCTATAAAAATATAAATATCGGATCGGCAGATACTCAAAATCAAATGATCGGAATCGGATCGGGAGCAAAAGAAACGTGATTATTATTATTTATTTATTTTAAGATATTTTTGGGGCTTTTTGCCTTTATTGATACAGTAGGTTGACAAGAAACGGGGAGAGAGGTGGGGCGGAGACACGTACGCAGCAACGGTCGTCGGGATCGGGACTCGAACCCGCAACACGCTGTCAGGCTGGATTACCAGCCTATAGGTGCCCAGACCGCTAGGCCGGCCCGGGGCTGTTGCACTCTTTTTTGCAAACTACATGTTTCAATTAAATAGTCTATTCTTTATATACACGCTCTCCTCTCACCTTGCTAATGTTGTCCTGGTGCTCTCCAAACTGCTTAGACATCAGATCATCTACAGTCAGCTTCATGTCTGGGGTATACATTCGCCCCATGCCTGAAGATAAGAAAAGTATTTCCCTCGTGATTTTGGGACGTGTGGACGCTCCACACGTCCCAAACTCTTCTCCCTTCTGGCCCCAAAACTGTGGAATGCACTCCCCGTTGCAATCAGAACTGCAGCATCACTCCCAATCTTCCGCCGTAGTCTGAAGACCCACCTTTTCAGACTCCATCATGGCCCATAGCACTTATCCTACCCCCTTAGATAGCACTTTTAGACTTAGATAGCATTTGAAACAGACTTATAGCATGTCATGTAGACATCACAATAATTGCATTGTATGTAGTCATAGCACATCATAGTACATATGTATAGCATAGTATAGTATATATGTATAGTTTATATGTATAGTGTCATTATATAGATATGTTCTAGTTACGTTCTTAGCTTACGCATGTTTCATGATAAATGCATTTTATATATGTGATGTATTCCCATGCTTTTGTTCTTGCCTAATGTAAGTCGCTCTGGATTAAGAGCGTCTGCTAAATGCCTAAATTGTAATTGTAGGAATACTGAACACTATCACAAGGCGTATACAGTAATGCTGTACAATACATTCACAGACTACTCTGACCTTTCAAAATGTTACTCCAGTGTTCATGTGTGACTCCGGGACTGCACATTTTTTCCATGACAGAAAGCTGTTGGTGAAAGTGCTCCACGATATGTAGTGTCTCCTGGAGCACTGCGTCGTTGGTAGGTATGGTACTGGACAGAGATACAGCCTGCTGTCGCCACATATCAACCTGCTCTAGGGCTTTTGACACCACAAACTGACATACAGACAGACAGACAGACAGACAGACAGACAGACAGACAGACAGACAGACAGACAGACAGACAGACAGACAGACAGACAGACAGACAGACAGACAGACAGACAGACAGACAGACAGACAGACAGACAGACAGACAGACAGACAGACAGACAGACAGACAGACAGACAGACAGACAGACAGACAGACAGACAGACAGACAGACAGCATCTGTTGTTAATCCCCTGAGAGGAAATATGGGTTATTTTTGGTTGTTTACCAAATAATTTGTTCATTGTTCGTTGGTAGCATTTCTTTTTAATTATATGCAAAGCTAAGTTCATACAACAGTCACCTCGCTGAGTTGTAACTGCTTCCAATCTCGTATCTGCGCTGTGCATGCAGTCATCAACTCCCACAATCCCTTACGGGCTTCAAGTGTCTGCAGAGCTGCCATCACGACAGTCAGATCCAGAGGATGCCCTGAAGAGAGAAACCAAGGCACAAACAGATTCTAGGTCGTTGAGAGAGCTGTAAAATGTGGTTTGTCTGGTTTGTCTAATATAAGATTTATATATTTATTTCAAGTTTCTTCAAGGCTATGAACAAATGCACCGCCTCTACAGTACTTCACTGGTTCTCAACGTGGGGTCTTGAGATCTGAGGGATTAAGATCCTTGAGGAGTTACGGTCTGTAACTCAGAGTTTATTTTACAGTGTACATTGGGGTCTCAGAGATACAAAATAAATAGTATCAAATGGGGGTCCATGTGGCCGGATGGGAACCGTGAGATTCCCAGTGCGTTCCTGAGCTCCCCCAGAGTTTAGTTAGCGTTGAAGTGTCCTTGAGCAAGACACTGAGATAACCTCGAATTGCTCCCGATGTGCAGGTTGGTGCCTTGCATGGTTTCCTTGGTGTATGAATGTGTGTGTGAATGGGTGAATGTAATGCACAATCTATGTAAAGTGCTTTGGATAAAAAGCGCTATATAAATGCACCATTTACCATTTAATGCATATCAAACAGGGGGTCTGATATTAAAAAGGTTGAGAATCACTTGGCTAGTTCCACCGTCTGTGGGGCACTCACCTCTTAGGTTTTCACTGATCCCACTAAGCTCTTTCAGCTTGGCGCCGACAGCATGCACCTGCCTGCACACATCACTGAGTCTGGAGAACATCTCATCAGCACTCTGAGTGGGGTCAAGGAAGGGTCCGGAAGTGGCGTCGGACGCCATTTCGTCAAGGTCATTGACCAACGATGAGAAGGTATGATCCAAGGTATCGGCCACTGAGGGAACACGCTGGCACACCGTCTGTTCTGCTTGCTTCAGGAGAGGGACGTAACGTCGCCAGAGGCTTAGCATCTAAATATAAAACATAGACAGACAGATGGAGACAGACTTGCATAAACAGGGGAGGGTAAAGTAGGACAAGAGTGAAGTCATGCGTGAAATTGAAAACATAATTTTAACACTCTGACCTGATCTTCCAGTGTTACCTCCTGTGAGGTCATCTTTCTACAGCTCTTGCAAATGGTGTCTTGGAGAGAATGCACACGATCAAAACGTAACTGCATGTCAGCAGTGTTTCTCTCACATTGCTTCACCTAAAGGAAGATAATGATCATTGTAGTCTATCCTTAATTAATACAAGATTTATTTCAAGTTCCCTCAAGGCTATGAACAAATGTACTGCATAAACTTCCATATATATATAATTTCCATGGACAGAGCTTTCTATGGTGTGTAAAGGATCACGCAGAATTTCAACCATAACAAGTGCTTATAACATCTGCTTCAAATAACTTAAATTACATCACCAAACAGGTTTCCTACCAGGTCATCAGGGTCTAAATTACTCAATGGAAGATAACTAACTACACACGTGTTAGTTATATTGTTACATACAGATTGGATAATTATTTGTATTCATTAATCAAATTAACCCTAGCGTCCATATTCTGAGTATGTCATAACAGGCAAACATTTAGGTAAATAGGTAAAGATTCTACAAACATTGCAACGCATCGCACTGTTCGCTATTGCAGGGGTTCTCAACGTTTTTGGCCGGGGACCCCCGGAAATGCTTTGGCAATGTCTCGGGACCCCCGCCCCGCCCCCTCCCGACCCCCAATATAAATTGACTGCTACAATAACCTTAAACCATTTTGGGCGGGAACCCCTTTTGGTGTTTTAAGCATTGTTATAATTTAGCTATTGAAAAATAGCAGATCTACAAGCTCATAGCGCGCCACCGAGTGGCGCGCTACGAGCTTGTAGGTCTGCTATTTTGGAAAATAATTTGGGGACCCCCTAAAATAATTTGGCGACCCCTCGAGGGGTCGCGACCCACGGGTTGAGAACCCCTGCGCTATTGGATCGGCTATTTCCACACAAAGAGATTTATGAGGGGGTCAAGTATAGACAGCCAACAATGTATGTATGCTTCAAGAGGTAAGTCCTGGAGTGTTGCTTTGACTTGTTCATACCATTGAGGCAAATGTGTTCAAGTCGTAGAAATCAAAAGGTTCTGTGTTGAGTTCACTGATGGACCTTTTCAGATCTGATATCAGGCTTTCTGAGCACTGCTTCATCTCCTCCACCAGCTGCGCTTTCACTTCCCCCACAATGCTCTTTAACTGTACTCCTGGAAAAACAAACAACATTTGCATAAACATATCAGTCATGGATGCTGTACCCAGACCATTTCACAAAATGTGCAACAATAGCATCTAAAGCGATGTATTTGCGTGCATACCTAGCTTCTCCTGAATGTGTGCAGAGTGGATGACAAACAGTTTGTTGGAGGTAGTGAATGAGGGGGGAAGCGTGCACATCCTTTCAGTCCAGGAACACACTTTCTCAATGTGTTTCTCATATAGTAAGGCAGGCTGGTCCCTCATGGCCTCCAGGCAGGCTGGGCTCCATTGGCTGATGAATAAATGGATGTCAGCCAACCAGGCATACTCCTCACACAACTGCTGGATCTCTGACTGAATCTCCTATCCAGAGAACAATGACAACACACAGTGCAGCTTTATAAAATTGCTAAAAGTATAGTACAATAATAGTAGTGTTTTGAGATATACTGTGTGTGTGCGTGTGCGGTGCGTGTGCGTGTGCCTGTGCGTGTGCCTGTGCGTGCGTGCGTGTGTGTGCATGCGTACAATGCGTGCATGAATGCGTACAATTATCAGTGTTTTTTTTTGTTGTGTTAAATATCTCAGTATTCCGACAGTAATCCTTGCTGAAGTGTTTGTTCAGTAACAGCCTGGGTCTTCCCATCTCTCTGACAAGAATACAAAATAAACCAGGTCAGAGGAAAACTCTAACACTAAGTATTACTGAGAAAAAAAGAGATTTAAACAAAAAAACACATCTCCTCCTTATATCCATTCAAATTAAAGTGTTGAACACTCACTTTGTGAAATAAAAAAACACAGCTTATGCTTAGCTCTCCAATGTCATCACAACCACAGAGATTGTGTGTTCTCTATTACCTACAGTATGTGTTCAACAAACAGAGGATAAAAAGGGGGGGAAAAGGCCTGCCTGCATGATCCTTGCTTGCTCTCTCTCAACCTCTTCTGAAAGATCTTCATTTCTGAGCTGCCACTCTAGCTGCTTCTTGAGCAAGGGATAGTAGCAGCCTCGCAGCCTCTGGCCCTGAACCACCAGGAGGCTCAACTCTGGCAGCGTCGACCTGTCGTGGTAACAATATGACAGGCTCCCAAGACCAGTCATCCCAGTTTCCTCCTCAACCCCTGGAACAGGCAGAACACATATTCCACATTGACATTCCTTGTATGTTCGATACAGTCAAATACTGCATGCTGTCATGGGGGGGGGGGGGGGGGGGGGGGGACATGAGCAGCAGTCAAGAGGTGTGCGCACATCCAAACATTTCGACGGGTGCTGGATCAAAAAAGAATAACTGAAAAGAGAAGGTCCACACACCGTCTTAAAAAACAACATGAACCATCTTCATATACATTTTTAACCAATGACAAGAAAAATACCTATTCTAAGAGTCTAAAAGCCCCGCTAGCAGCCCCTAGACTCAGTGGTTCCCAAACAATTTCATGTCAAGGACCCCCAAAATTAGCGCACTCCCCATTTGAAAATATATGCCAAGGACCACCATAAGAGAAGATTTTTGCGACTCTAGCAGTGATTTTCAACCATTTTAATTTCAAGGATCCCCAGTTTGACCTGAATTAGACTACGGTCCCCTATTTAATGGTATTCTTATCTCTGGGACCCCAACGTATATTGTAAAATCAAAGTTAATTTAACTTTGAGAGTGTAGGCTACAATAACGAGTCCATTTGGTTCCATTTGTACACTCTCAGAGGGGGCGGGGCGGGTGTCGCGAGACATGGCCAAAGCCTTTCCGGGGGTCCCAGGCCAAAAACGTTGAGAACACCTGGCCTAGAGGACATGCTGATCCTTACATACAACTGGACTGAAGTGGTTTGAACCTATACTATTGACATCTTCTAAGAGCAACTAGTGGAACTATAAATGGGAAGAAAGTGGTACTGTGTGTATTTGGTTATTGGTGGTAAAATTGATAGAGGATTAGGGGGTTCATCATCCAGGGAGCACTCACGTCACGTGCTCAGCATGTTTCATGGCAATCTGACCAGTTGATGTTTAAAAAACGTATCTATTCCTCTAAATTCCTGAAAAGTTAACATTTTGTAAACACACCAGAAAAAGCATGAAGGAAGAAAACATCCACCAACCACAAGCCCTTGCCTGTAAAAGCACTGCAACCTGCCAGGTTGAAGCCAGGGGTGAGCTCTGGAGCACAGCTGGACCTGAAGCTGCTGGAAGCCTCACTGTGATTGGTTTCATGGAAGAAACCATACGCGTCCAACATCTACAAGGACAGCAGAATACATTTTGCAACAGTGTGAGCATAAATAAATGAAAGGAAATATCATAATTGATACATAGGCTACAACATGATCAAGGTTATGTGTGAGCAGTCTGAGCACTGAGCAGCATGTTTCAGACATATCTTCATGAATATATTTTCCCCTTCATTTCGATGTTCTTCAGGTATCCAATCATTTTAGTCATCTCTATTCACTCAAGTCACTAGGGAGTTGGTGAGGTTGTTTTGCAGAACATTCCCAAGAGGACAATAATTGGTGTTACCCGGAGTACAGAGTCACTGTTACCTGGACTGCAGAGCCACCGACAGTCAGGAGAGCCTCACGCACTACTCCCTCAAACAAGTGCACGGGTGGATCTACGGTCAGCTGACCATCTGCACTGAACATCAGTTGGGCTCGGAAGAGTGGTTTCTCCCTCTAGGAAACATAATAGGAAAATATTTAATCGTCTTTATGCCAATGTTTCTTGAATGAGGTATACCCATGTGACAGAGTGGAAAATGGAAAGAAAATAAATACTGTTAAGAATAATGATAAAACACTGACCATCTTTGTATAAACCTGCTGATCTGTTAACTAAATGAAATGGAATAAGCAACCAGCATATTGAATAGAAAGCAATACTTAATGAATTATGCTGTTTCATTTGGAACATATTGATTTACTAATCTAACAATGAATATAATCACAACTCTTTCACTCTATTTCTTACTTCCTAAATAAAAAGGTTGATTTTCTTTTGTAGTTTCCCCCCGCCCCCCATTATTTTGCCAATATAAATTAATGATGCATTAGCATACACATGGGATAGCACTCAGCCGAAATGAAATGAAATGCAAAACAACAAAATGTTGTAGTCGGGAAAAGGGGGCGGTACTTGGATTCAGAAACCAAGGAAAGTTGGTAGTATAGCCAATAAACTAAATAGAACAACTGCTCTATACCATTCATTTCAATATTCGCTTTCCGGATTTAGCCTACTGTAGTGTTCCCTCTGCAATATCATGCAGCAGTGAAGCCTAGAGGTGCATTGCTCCCAACGCTCATTTGTGTTTTAGAGCAGTGGTTCTCAACCTTTTCAGGCAGCGACCCCTCAAAATAATCATATTTGACCTGGGGACCCCCCAAAATAAAGATATAAAAAGTCCTTACATTGTCACTTTAGTGTCATCTGAGGACCCCCCCCCCCCCCCCCCCCCCCCCCCATCATTGTGGGGACTGGGGCCGACTGTTTTAGGGAATCATTATTATGATATTTGTTTTCTCTGGTAGTGGTAGGGCACTGGCGCTGCATGAATGCAGAGGAAAGAGCACTATTAAAGCCTTTGATCATAGCATCAGTAGTGTCCCCACCTTCATAACATTGTTGAGGAAAGACAGGATCTTTCGTCGAGTGACAGCGACAAGCCCCTGCATGATCATTTGATCAACGAGAATGGCCATGTTGCCCAGCTTCTGCATGACATCCTCTGCACGAACCAAGCTGTTCTTCCATTCCCTGTGGTGAGCCAGCTGAAGGTGCAGTGGTCGGTGGTGTCCACGTGGTGTTGTGGACTGCTCAACGCGGAACTGCAGATCTTGACATGTGCTATAGCTGTCCTCGTGTACCTGCATGGAGGAAGGACAATGATAAGGCCGTAGCAATATTAACGTCAGCATCTAAATCGTTCTCTGGACTGATCAATACCAAATTTATTCTGTACACTGTAGTAGGCTTTTTCACATAATAGTTCACATATTTACACATACGTTCTACACTTTTTGAAATATACCGGTATATAAAAATGAATATATATTTAATTTATAATTCAAGTAAAAGGGGGCTCTGATTGGGCACGGATGTCATGGTGTCGTCGATACTGAACTAATAACGGTGTGTCCACAATAACTTCAGTATCGACTAGTAAGACTTAAGTGCTGTCATATATGAATCTCAAAAGGCAACTATCAATTTATCATCTAAAAAATGTAAACATATACCATATTTAGGATGACAGTGCGATAATGCACCAATCTTTCAATGATCCCCATCCACTGCTTGTTTTTGTTCATCAGCATATTCTTGAATTCCATCACTGTGTAAGTCTTTGACTCATCTTGTGGCAGCCAGGGGGTCTCTTTCACTTCTTCAATTACTCTGTAAAAGGTAAATAACAATTAAAACATATTGCAGCATCACAGATGCAGATTGGAGACACTGCAAGATGTTTACACCAGATGAAAGACACTGATGCTATTTACAACAATTAAAGATGAGGTAGTTAATCTATGCACCTGGAGAGGAGACAAAGGCCATTTCTGAACTGAGGCACCGCCATGAGCAGCATATTCTGCAATGTCTCACATTTGCGTTGAAAGGTAATCTTGCACACATTTCTGTGCCACCTAGAAACAAAGAGTCAGGGTCAAACGAGGAAATGTTATTCACAAATCAGACAAGGATGGATGCCGTGTGCGTGTTTACCGGGTAAACGCTTTCCGCAGTGGGTAGTCTCTGAAGAACGAGAGCTCTTGCAAAGCCCTCCACAACACAGCCTCTCTGTACCACTCCTCCAGGGTAACAAATCCACCATAGCCCTTCTCTGTCACATGGAGGACAGTACTGGGGGAGAATACGTAGTGTTGAGTGCCAGCCTCGTTGGGATGAACCACGCGCAGGTCATAAGGTCTATAGAGGAAACGGAAACATTACATGCTGCATCATGTCACAAGAACCTGATGGAAACAGGGCTAACTGTAGATACAAGGGCTGTAGTAGTCTGGACCCATTCCATTCCATACATTTTATTGTGGCCGCTATTGACCTGGCCGCCCCCTTCTCGTGTATATTACATCTGAAGCATCTCTCAATATTTAGTGACTATTCTGTTTTAAAGCAGCATGACGTATACATACATACTGTGCATTATTCACATACTGTGCATTCTATACATAATGTAGATAACGACGTAGTCATAGTATTATATCAGATACCTGAATGAGTCCTCATCCACTTCTTTGAGGTAGTAAAAATCAAACTCTCTCGGGTTTCTTTTCATGGCAAGGATCTCAACCACCTCTGTGCCAGAGAGAGTGCCTTTATGCAGCATGGTCTCTTTCACGCACTCTGTGTTTCTCTCGTCTTTCTTAATCGTGAGTATCATAGATTCATCTCGATCTGTAAGACTGGAGAGAATATAGAGTACATATAAATATGAAATGCACTCGCCCAGTAGAGTAGAGCACAGGCACCAGCCAAGGCCACAGTTTGTGGTGCTGCAGTGCTTCTGCTGCCTCGTCCTCGTTTGGCCAATATAATGTCATGACGCATCGTTAGCATATAATACACATGCATGGGTAACAACACTCAGTGGCCAATATAATGTCATGACGCATCGATAGCATACACATGCATGGGTAACAACACTCAGTGGCCAATATAATGTCATGACGCATCGTTAGCATACACATGCATGGGTAACAACACTCAGTGGCCTCTGGAGATTGACAATGAAACGGTGTGACTAGTTCATGGTTCTTCCTCCACTCGTGATAAAACCTCTTTCAAAGTTTCTTGGTGTTTTTTTGTGACAGACAGACAGACAGACAGACAGACAGACAGACAGGCAGACAGACAGACAGACAGACAGACACATTACCTATGGGTAATAAACATAGTGCCGCAACATCTACACTTACAAGCACCAGTAAACAGTTACTACGTAAGTCATTTAAAAATCTAATACAAATTTAAATAAGAAAACTGCCAGATAATTTGGGCAACAAAACTACATTCAGCCACTTGGAGAGCTCAAATAAACTTTACCACCGCATGACTAATGCATTTCCACTGACAAGGGCTTCATCAGGCACTATTATTTTCAACGTACATTTTGTAACCGTGAAAATGTTCTGTGAAAACAATTTCCTGCCCTGGACACATTGAAAAAGGGCCAGCGAGACAGCCATACAATACAGCTAATGTATCTTGCGAGTTCCAATTATTATTGCTTTTCATTTCGAATTGAATATTATAGTCTCACATTCTACCAAAGCTAGTAGATTTATTTATGTATTTACATATAGGCCTATAGATTTTCTAATGTAGTGCTTCAGTAAGATGCTGCTCACCTTTTTTAGGGCACAAGCATAATGTCTAAAATATAATGCAAATGTCCCAGTCGAAGAAACCATTCTGCTTACCTCTGAGTTGTTGTCTCACTACCCCGCACAGATCTGACGGGGATGTCAGTGCTTAATGCAGAGGCCATGAGACGAGGTCCTTGCATCCATTTTGTGTCACCTATGGCCTTCTCGGGGCCCACCTGTGCTATGAGGCGAGGAAGCTCCAACACTGACACAGCAGTCTTGGGTGCAGGGGGATGCTCAAGGATGGAAGTACGGCCAGACAGGGGTTTAAATGCAAAGGCAGATAAGCGCCGTTGATCCTGACATAGTGGTGGTAAAGTCACAGAAGGCCGAGAAACAACACTGGCCATGAGGCCATGGTTATTTCTCTTAGCTTTGGGACTCAACATAGCGCTGCCCCTGCTGCCTCTGTCCCTTAAAATCACATCAGGGGGTTTGTCCTCTTTTGAGGCAGCAAACATGCCGCAGGTGCTTTGTTACTATAGCATCAGCAAGTCTTTAACGGGACAGCTTCCACAAACAGCAACCCAAGGGTATAATACAGTCTGGCCAAGCTAGCATGGAAACAAAGAAATACATACAAGTTACTTTTTGTGGCCATTGCTTTGCAATAACTCCAAGGAATTTTCTTAAATTCTTCACAATCCTACAGCAATTCTATACAGCTTATTGCTTTTCAAATACTGTTGGAAAACTGCACAGTCCAAAAAGTTGATTGTATCAATCAAATCTAGGCGTTTAATTTTACATTTGCTTGTTTTTGTGACATGATCATGTTAACCTAATGTCGATCACTCCCAACAGCTGCAATTTTAACTAAATATATAAGATATAATCCTTACATCCTGCTAACTAGACACTTCCAAGCTAAGATCATTAGCTCACCTAGCTTTGTCAAAGTTGCTTGCTAGCTATAGACCCACACAGTGCAACAGTTCATTCATTTGCAGAATCATTTTACCAATATCAATTTGCAGGTATTGACTAATATATGTTTAATGTTCATAAAGTTACTTTTCAAACAAACCAAAAGTGAACAGATGAACTTTTCTCACCTGAAGAAGTGTAGACACGCAACCACAGCAATGTCTCGTTGCCATAGTAGCGCTCACATAACTTTAGTTGTGCTCTTCAGCAGTTCCTGTGAGTTGCAGTGTAATTACGTTGCTAGGGAACAGCTTGGGTCCAAGTTCATTTCCTCTCGGCTATTCCCAAACACAGCAACAGGAAATAAACCGCCTGGGACCCATTTTACTATTTATGTTGTGTGTGAAAAATTTCTTGCGTTTTCTTTTCATGCAGTGAAATGATGATTCCATGATCCTAATTTGATGACAAATGAATCCCATGCATTTTTTGTAAAACCTCAGAGTGTGTCCATTTAGAACTATTTTAATAACACCTTATAAATTAGCTACTTTTGCCTGGGCCGTGGCTCAGTGGTCCAGGCACCTTGGCTGGTAATCCAGTCTGGCAGTGTGCCGCGGGTTCGACTCCCGATCCCGACGGCCTTTACTGCATGTCTTCCCCCCCATCTCTCTCCCCATTTCCTGTCAGCCTACTGTCTGTCCCTCCATAAAATATATAAAATAAAGGCGAAAGCCACAAAAAAAAGAACATTTAAATTAGCTACTTTTCAATTAGCTTTTGATATTTTTATATAATTCTATATTTGTATTTTAAATGTAATAAAGACATACGTTTTGTAGTGGCAACCATGTACAACCACCGCGCTGCATTTTCATATTGTGATTTTTGATACTTTTGTGTGACACTGTAGTATGATAGAGTTAAAGGCATTCATTTATGAAAAAAACACAAAATGTGAAATCTTAGGAGCGGTTTCTGCCTGACAACAACGTTATGTTACCTAACTTATATGGGAGGCTACAATATACCACTTCTATACCACTGCTGGGGTTTATCGAATCGTAGTTATCGAAACCATTTTAAACACAAAACAAGTACACTGTACAAAGTGTTTAGATTTTAGATTAAAACTCAGTTTATAGTGCACACACAGCATGAACCTACTCATAAGGAAGTCCAGTATGACCATGTCCATGACATCCACCAGTCTGGTACCCGTATCGTATGGGGATGTCTTCTTCACAGTTTCACAGTAATCTGGTTCCACCTCCCACCTGAAACGATAATTATGATATCATTCACAGGCCTATACTTGTTTCCACAGTTCATGGGTGCAGTGACATAGTAAGAAGTGGCCGTGAACTTGAGTCAATTAATTAGTCAATTAAAAGCACAAAAAATTGGAGACCATACACACATTTTTTGGGATTGTCCAATAATTTCAGGGTTCTGGAAAAATGTTAAAAAGGAAATCGAAAAATGTTTAGGGTTGAATATTCCTTCTGGACCTGAGTTATTTCTGCTGGGAATTATACCGGAGGAGGTGCGTGGATGGAGTTACATATTAAGGATACTTTTACTGATTGCTAAGAAAATGATAACAGTAAATTGGAGGGAGATAAAACCACCTACTATAACCCAATGGAAACAGAGACTGAAGCAGGTTTATATAATGGAGGAAATGACTGCAAGGTTACAATTCAAAATGGAAAGTTTCATACTTCTGTAATATTGTACTTGGGTGTTTCAGTGTATGTGTAGAGGTCTAAAAGTGCCGAGTAGTGGTTGTTGTGTCTATAAAAATGCTTTGAAGAAGTTGCAGGTGCCCGGTCTGTAGCCGGCCGTGGGCTGGGGGGCGGGGGGTCCGGGGGCCTCTGGCCAGTCACTTGGTGGCGGGCTGGGGGTCACCGGAGCTTGTCAAGCTGTTTTTCTGTTTTTCTTTGGATTTATTTTATTGTCTCTGTTTTTGTTATGTATTTTTGTTTTCTTGCATTCACATTTGTTTGATTTCTGTTTCATTGTTCATGTTTCATTTTTTGAAATAAAAACAATGTTAAAAAAAAAGAAGCAAAACAGTCAAAACAAGAGTTGAGATCAATCTCAGATTCTCAGCTCATAAAAAGCAATTCTAAACGGTGGGTTTTATTGGCAGTTTTGAAAGAAGGGAGTGTCTCTGATTTGTTTGGAGAGTGCATTCCAGAGGTTTGAGGCAGTCACAGAGAAAGCCCTGCTGTCGCCTATAGGTTCGGAGACAGTTCTATGGGGACCTCCAGGAGGATGACATCACTGGACCTGAGGGGACGGGACGGGACATGAAGCTGGAGGAGGTCAGAGAGCTAGGGGGGAGCCAGCTTGGGGAGTGCCTTTTGGGTGGTGAGCAGTAATGTAAAGTGGATTCTTTGATTGATGAGGTTGTGGTAAGACAAACAACCACCAAAATGAAGCACTTCATTTCACAGGACAACATATTAAAGGGATAGTTCAGATTTTTTTAACTTAAGTTGTATGAAATACTTGCCATTAATATAGTGGTTGCAACTGTATTAATTGATTGCCCGAGTCCCATGGTGGGAGTTCTGCTCTGGTTTTGGTCAATATTAAGTAGTTCCGGTCATTTTGTGGGGGGCACTGGGGCCACGCAGTAAAAGTAAATGAATCCACAAAACGAACGTAATTTGTATTGTTGACCTATTTCTAAAATATTAGCGCGACTTTCGTTCAACTTTGACCCCTCTATCACATGGAACTATTTTTTGGGCGTAGTGATATGGACACAAAAAACATAGTTCTGTGTGATAGAGGGGTAAAAAAAGAACGGAAGTTGCACTAATATTTTAGAAATAGGTCAACAATACAAATTACGTTAGTTTTGTGGATTAATTTACTTTTACTGCGTGGCCCCCAGTGCCCCCCACAAAATGACCGGAACTACTTGATATTTCACCAAAACCAGAGCAGCACTCCCACCACAGGACTCGGGCAATCAATTAATACAGTTGCAACCACTATATTAATGGCAAGTATTTCATACAACTTAAATTCAAAAAATCTGAACTATCCCTTTAAGGTGTATACTGGAAAAGCGGTTTATGCAGCAGAAGAACAAAAGTACAGATATACACCCACTTTGCCAGCTTGCTGCGGCTGTACGAGCGTCTCCACGGCGACCTCCAAGATCTGCGGGTGGCCAGAGTGAGGTCTGGCAGCATCACAGCCAGAGAAGCCTCAAGGGCCCGGGGCCGACCACACACTGCATGCTCTGTCGAGCAGTAGTAGGAACACTGGCCGTAGAAACATACATTCCCCACTAGATGGAGCCAGACGAAAGGAAAGTAATTAATGGGTGCCGCAATGCAAACAGAAAGGAGAGGAGAGAGGAGTAAACATGCACATAAAAGAGGAGAGGTGGGAGGTTGTAGACAGAGGAATAGAGACATGACAAAACGAGAGGTTTACAGAGGAAGAGCAGAGTACAATGATAATTATGATCAGTTTATGTACAGTAGGATATTGTTACTTTCACTAAATAAATGTAATAGGTACCAGGGGATGTGAAGAAGGTTCGGGCCAGTTTGGGATCGGTTGTAATGTCTTTTATCTCCTTGACTACATCCACCAGCCTCCCCACTACTGGAGGGATCCTCCTGTAACCCAGCACTCTGGAGAGAGAGGGGCAGGGTTAACGACAGACCACAAGAGGTATAACAAATGTCTGTGTTTCCGAGGCTACAAAGAGGTACAACTGAAGAGGGACAGCGAGAGAAATGCAGGAATAGATAAAGAGAGAACATAGTGCATACTGCATGCAGGAATAACAAAAAAGGGCAAATTGTTTGAGAGAAGAAAAAAGTAAATGTGATGCAATTTCAATGTGCTCAATGCAGTGGTCCATGCTGGATTCTCCAAAACATGTATTTTGAATTGCCATACCTGTCCAGATGAAAGGCAGCAATTTCTGCATTGTGCCTTTCGAAATCAGAGAAGTAATAGAGGTTGTAGTTGGATTCATCATCTCTCTCCTGCCTATTGGTGTAAATTACGTTCACAGTTACATTGACCTTGTGCAATAACCTTCACCAACCTGTAACCTATGATTTAGGTCAATACATCTAAATGGAATCATAGATCTCACTTGGATTGTACTTGCTAATACTTGCTATAGCTATATACTATGTTGAGTATTTATGTGTTGGATGTGTGGTGTATTGGGTTTGCCTCATTGACTCACTTCATGGGCTTGAACATGGCTTGTCCATAGTTGGGAAATGACATCACCAGCTTCAGCTGCGTCCCTCCGGACTTCTGCACTGAAAACAATGCGGAGAACGTTACCATAGCAACATCCGCGTACGCTCCATGCTAACCCAAAGACCTCTGTCATGTCATCTGACTCAGTAACAAATGTACCAGCTCAAAACATGACTCACTGTAAAAGCCTAGCATAAATTGGTCTGCCACGTTCTCTTTGTTTTGTTTTAGTGCTTTAGGCCTTTACTACTGTAGCCCTCCCTCTATCTCTCTCTTTCTCTCGCTCTCTCTCAGAAAACATGAACATGCACACTCAGTCAAGCACGCATCTCTCAAAATACAGTCAGAGGGGCGGCCTAGAAAGTTTTAAATTATTTAAAAACACTAAGACACACAAGGAGCGCAATCCTTTAATCCTTCCAGCTGCTGGAAACCGTTACTCTAAGTGAATTCGCATAGCCTCTAACAGAAGCACACTAATGCTTAATTTATGCTCTGAAAGTATAGATTGGGACACCCAAGTGTCTGGTATACAACATAATACTAATTCAGTCCTCTACTTCTGTCCTCACACGTCATCATCCCAGGGCCACGGCCAGCCCCACACACACGACCAGTGTTTCAACTAGGATGCTATAATGACATTCAGAAGGCGTCTAGGTGGTGTAAAGGTCCCACTGCAGGGACCTGTGTTCCGTTCCCAGCAGCAGTGCGTCTGGTCTGTCTTCGCTGGAAGCCAACGCAACTGTCAGAGACTGTGGGTGGAAAGCTGATGAGGGATCATCATGTGCACATTACTGCCCTAGTAGTAACCCTGCTGGTGGCCTGCCCTGTTCAGCATGCAGTAGGGGGAACTGGGGGAGATATAGCGTGAAGTGAACCTATGCATGTTTTACTCTCCCAGTGAAAGTTCTCACTATCAGCTGAAAGGTAAAGGCTGAGTCCCAGGTTTGCAGAAGGTGACATAAACATACCCATTTCCAGTTTTTATTCATTTTCCCATATGATTTCCCAATAACACATATGAAGTGTTAAGTCAAATGAATTATCAAATGAAGCTATGGGAAAAGGAACCGGATTTGTCACCTTCTGGAAACCATGGGACTACAGTCAACAACCTCCCCGGGCCAACATTTGGGGGAGTATTATCAGACACAGGGACCACAGTGGGGAGATTGGGAACTCATTTGGGAGGAAAGGGAAACAAACAAAGACAGGCTGCTTCCATGTGGATCTCGGACTTCAAGTGACGGGACTTCAGGGGCTACTGTGTCATCTCCATATTTGGGCAAGGTTTCAGCCCGGTCCAGGGCTTTTTACTTCTTTGGCCTACTACAGCTGATTAGTTCAAATCTTCTGCGATATTAGCCCCAGACCCAGACTTACAGTCTCATAGACTCACACCCAGATTTACAGACTGACTCGTACACAGCTCGGCCCTTTGGAGCCACATTTTACAAAAACAATAACAAAATTCATGTAATCGAAATGTGGTTTGGTAGGAAATACATTATACTACTAAAATATTATTCCATATTCCATACTGAAAGACATGTATACAATTCAGCTAAAACAGGAAATCTGCATATCAGACCGGAGCTGACGATGCGGTGGGTTGATAACTGTTGGATCAGCGCCTCCATGTTGGAGTCCCGGTGGGGATAAAGCTGCCAGCGGGAGACTCCCAGGTGGAAACGCAGCCAAGGGGGGTGACTGTCACTGCTACTGTTCCACTGGACATTCTCGTACACATCCTGGCCGGCACTCATCCTGGGAGAGCAAGGAATCAGAGGTGCAACACGCACAGTCAAATCCCCTTACGGGTCCTTTTGGTTCCATTTATTTACCATCTCAGAGTTTCTTTTTTTGAGGGGCACAGCCAGGGACGGACATGTTGCTGTTCCTTTTGACTGGGGCGAGTGGACTTTGGTGGCCTGAAATATGTGGGTCCGACTGCTCTGAGATTGCAAGATTTGACCCAGGGCGAGTGTGTTTTTACTGCCCTAAAAGGCCAGGGTGCAGATGCTACGCAAACAATACATTAAACTGATAAAATAGGCTTTAAAGTGTTTCAATTGGGCAGCCAAACAGGTTATTGGAATATAAGAGATAATGCACAAATAATTTATCGGTTCTGTTGTTTATCACCATAAATCATGAAGACTAATTTCACCTTTGAGACAAATAAATAAGTCAATGTGTCCAAAAACATAATTACCGCACTTTGGTTTTGTAGGGCAGCATACAGATTGGTTAAAATCTCGTTTTATTCATTTAAATAAGTTCCGGATTGCAGCTTTAACTCTAACTAACGCAGAACAGGGTAAGTGGTCAAATAAATTGAGCGCCAAGAAAACTGTTACATTTTACAAAGTAACTATACCACTGAGCAGCAGAGTGAAGCACCTCCTGGTATCCATAAATCATAAATTGGACCTCCGAGTCCTAGCCATTTTGGCTGTTGGCTGGATTGAATATCCTGAACTTCCAACAAAACAATGACAGAAATGGATGCAGTGCAAAACTCCAGCCAATTCCCTCCTCTAATCAAATATGAGAAAATGAGAGAGAGGTGATATGAATAACAATGAGCCTGATAAACGCTTACTGAACACAACGCATGCATGTATGTCTGGTTATTGTAGCAGATATGAAAACATCACTCTCTCCCTCATTAGTGTGGTTGCCAAAAGGCAATCACAGTATAGTGATTGCCACACACACACACACACACACACACACACACACACACACACACACACACACACACACACACACACACACACACACACACACACACACACACACACACACACACACACACACACACACACACACACACACACACACACACACACACACACGGGGGCATTAAGCAACTAGTCGACTAGTTTACTAGTCCACTAGTCAACCTTGTTGGTACTAGTTGACTAGTACCTCAAGATCAGGTAGATTATAGTTATAGTCACCATGTACACAGTCTTTCAATGTACAAATATTTATTTAAAAAATAAATATTTTTTACATAATAGGTAGTTAAACAACTAGTCGACTAGTAAACTAGTAAAAAATGACTAGAAGTGAATGCCCTAACACACACACACACCTTCCTGCATAACTGCTGCACTCACCACATTTGTGAGCTCTTCTCGCTAGGTTTGACTTTTGGTTTGACCCTCAGAAGCCAATCATCTTCAGGTATGGGCAGGGTGGGCATATTATACAGTGGGTGGCTAAAGAGGGCCTCCAACTTTGACACCCCAGGTGGCATGTAGGTGGCATGGCGTCCTTCTGGGGCTGAAATGTTAAGTGAAACACTTTCCGCCTCTTTCAGAGCAAAGCCCTTGGCGGCCAATTTGTAGGTAGCGGATTTTGAGTGACCTTTGGTAACCTCATTAGCAAACTCCATGTGGTTGGCATCAGGCGGTGGCTTGACGAGGGTACCAACTCCCACTGAGCTGTAGTTAGCGCGTTCCAAGGCCCGCTGTATCCTGGGTAACGAGGAGGAGGAGGGGCTACAGGGCTGCTGATAGACGGACACGAGCACCAAGAAGAGGTGGAAGCAGACAGTAACGACTGCCAAGGACAGACAGATTGTCCTGGAGCGACGACGCATACACCACCACATCCCACTGAGAGAGAGAGAGAGAGAGAGAGAGAGAGAGAGAGAGAGAGAGAGAGAGAGAGAGAGAGAGAGAACATAAAACTAAACTAAACTTGCTGGATCAAAATCCAGTGACCTTCACTCTTATCACTGGTATCTGTGTAGATTTGGAATTGCACTTCTGACATTTCAAACTAAAAACCAGTTTCTCTCTATGTATACAGTTGTCAGTACACTCGGTGGAATTAGTGTTTGACTTAATAAAGTCAAGAGTCAACAAATTAGACAGAAAACGGCAACAAGAAGGAATCCCAAGACAGAGTGAGAGAGAAGAATGCCATGTGCTCAATGAAATAACCTACAGAGTATACAAACCACAGGGACGGTTCGACCACTGTAACATTTCCAAAGTCCAAGTTTAGTTAATTGCATTCTGAGCTATGTCTCCTGAAGATGGAGATTTGTAATAAGATTCACAAGAAAATTGCTGGCTTGAAGAATAGGTTGAGAAGAGATATAACAACGCTGAAAACAGACAATGGCTAACCTGAGGGCCTGCATTCATTCTCAACGCAAAAAGATAAAGGGCCTGGAGGAGTGGGAACCTTGGATTTGGTCGTGGAATTTGAATCCATCCTTGGTGTCAACCTTCTGGCCCTCAGCTTTCAGAAAAATGCTTATAACTACTGGGACATTCAATGAGACAGAATCAGAGAATTGCTGGGTTTAAAGGCAGCATTGGCAGAAAACCTGAATCTTGGTGAAATAAGTGCTACAATGTGATGATAAATGTGATAGATTGAGCCCATAGAGCTATCCAGAGACAGCAGGGGATAATGAGCCAACGTGACTTTTGATTTAATTGTGAAGGTACATTATGGGCATGCTGTTGAAGAAATACTGCATAAGGCTGCAGGCAGCAGGCAACCCATATAAGATGTATAGTTTATTTGAGATAGCACTCAGTCTGTCTCTCTCTGCACTAATTATTTACCATTGTTTATCGACACGTTCTTGCTCATTCTGCTCATTCTGATTCATGCTTGTACGTTTCTCTGGATAACAGCATCTACTAAATGCTTTAATTGTAAATTGAAATGTAACCACTTGAACCCTAGCGTCCCTATTCTAGGCCAAAGAAATCAGTGAAAATAGCAGATCTGTGACAATCTACAGGACAACCTACAATCTCGAAACATGTCATCTTGTAGATCAGCTATTTTCAGCAAAGATATTTGGTGTAGAGGGAAATACTAGTGGACTTAGAATAGAGCCCCTGGGGGACCTGCACTTAAATGTATGTTTAATACATACATTTATTACAAGAGGGCAAAGGAGAAGTACATTAAACACAGAGGTCAGTATAGTCAAGTAGTCCCCTGCTTCTAGTGGCCAGACTAGACTATCCCTTATAAACACAGATGGGGGGAGCTTTTGTCATAGTCAAAAGACCAGCATGAAAGAGACATCTTGACTCTATAATATTCAGATTGTTAGAACAACTCATAAGGTCAAGGATCGACACCCTCATGTCAATGTTTGTCTCAAGATAAACAAGCCCCTTTCAGATAGAAGGCTCTTGCATAACAACTAGAAAAGAAAAGTGCGCTCCTTAGAGTGCAGATCTCCACCAAGTCTGGTTGCCTACCCAGGGTTGTGCCAGTCAAGGGGTGCAGCCCTGCAGCTCACGAGGAAGTTGTGTGAGGAAATTGAGTTTGTACGACAGATAGCACAAATGTTCACATTTGTGGCACCCCAACAGGCATAAGTGAAAGCTGTTTTGGAGGTGTGCTCTATAGAGCCCTCAAACAGAAATTACAATTTGGGTATGATGCTGCGTTCATATGGCGTTTTCAATGAGACATAGCAGGCCCCCCTACACACACACAACTATGTGAATGGCAAACTGTATGTAGTATCAAAACCGTGTTTGATGGTCATTTGTGCAATAAATGTTTGTAGCATTTGGGGCGAAAACATGACCTCACACCTCTGCACCTCTCTGACCTGGCGGAGATAATAAATTCTACCACAATATACATATAATCCTACAATGGCATCAAATGAACAAAGGTCAAAATACCCTCAACCGACCAGTCAATCAGCTACAAGAAGATTATTAGCTCAATCAATATGGCCAAAATAAACTCTAAACAAAAACAAACATACATTATTACACTTCAGTATATTTCAGTGTATATGGAACATTTGAAAGAAACAATATTCAAGAAGAGGAAAAAGTGAGCGAAACCCCTCTCATAGAGACAGAGAGGCCAGGCTCCGTGCTCATTTAATAACCATGGAGGTTTAGACACAACCTTACTTCATTACACTTGAAAATACAAGGAAATAACACCTTTGAAAAATCTGCAATATAAATCCTATCCTGTGTTTGCACACACTATGTGCGTGACTGCGTGTGCAAACTGTGCATGCGTGCGAGCGTTTGTGAAATGCACAGGAACGGCAGCAAAATGTGCATATTGTAGTTATCACAGAGAAGAAAGAGAGACAGGGGTGAAGAGAGAAACGATGAGATGAGCAGATGGAGGGGTGAAAAAAGAGAACTAAGAAATTATACAGAGGGACAAATAGAGAGACAGACAGAAAGTCAGTCAGGCAGAGGAGGTAAGGCCTTAGAGACCTAAAGACAATGTAATGAATAATGATACAAGCATCATTATCTAAAAGGCTTATACTGTATTGTACATTGTTCTTCTCTCCTCCTGTCATTCAATCACACCATTCATCAGACAAAGCTACTCAAGCAAGGAGACAAAAGGCAACCGGATAGTCGGTTACTGAAATGAACAAAGGCACATATATCCATTTACGAACCTGGCTTTTGAATGACCGTGCTGTAATATCCGTCACTCTCCTCTCATTTCTCTGTGAAACCAGACACTGCTCCGGTCCTCCATTCACTCTTTATTCATGTTTTGCACTTTTCCAGGCTCCAACGGGGTGAGGTGCCAGGTTACGGTGATCTGGTTGGCACCGTGTGGACACACAGATCAATGTGTGTGCTCATCCCTCCCATGAGGTACCTTGGTCTCTGTCCACTCATCTGTGCCACCATTCACATGCAAGCCGGTGGAGAACAATCAGACAACCACTTCGACGGTCTATAGCCGGAGTGGTTGTACACTTGTACAGTATTGAGGGAAGAATACACACACCTGTTCAGGGTGGGAAAAGGGGAAAGCAGGTTTTGTGTCACATGGCTCCTGGTTATCAAAGGATGCTGGGGTGCAACAGTTACATTTGAAAAATCATAGAATATTCTGCGTGGCTCCATTCTGCGCACGGATGGCCTCAAATGAGACGCACAGGTGTGCTAGAATTGTAAAAGAATCCTGATCCATATACGTGACAATCTGTTTGAAAGCTACAGGCTTTGGTGTAGAACGAGCACCACGTGCAGTTGTCCATAGGAATGCATTGTGGTGTTTTTCCCGCCGGCTCCTACAAGCTTAGCAAAGCATTTTTTTTATACAATTTTTCCCGGTCATGTGATCGATGTGTCAAGTGGTGTCCCGGGAACCCCCGAAACCAATGGTGACCCATAGGTTAGCGAACAGCGCCATCCAGCGCCATTGGGAAGAAAACAAAAGACATCAAACACGTCATTGGCAGTCAATGAGTAAAACTAATCCATTTAATCAAGATTATAAAAACAATAATCGAAATACAGAAAATAGCAGATCTACGAGTCCATAATGCGTCAGATTAATCAGACAAATTAATTTAGTCCATTATTTAAAAAGTGTTTTTTATTGAAAAAAATGATTTGATTAATTGAAAATGTAATTGATAAAATAATCACAGAGGAAATAATCGATAGTTGGACCCCTAAAAGGAAGACATCATAGCAAGTGTTGCAATTTTATTTTTTATATATTTCTGTTTACCTTGGCATCCAAGCACACCACCAAGCAACTCAGCTTGACTAAAAAGATTAGGCTGCATTTACCATTTACAATGGTATGTATCATCAAGGGAACATTATTACCTACAAGCTAATAGTGTTCTCTTGGTGTCACACACACTATGTGGTTTACTGGTTTAGGAATCTGAGTTTGCTTCAAGTCATATTTCATCATACAATTTGTTCTAAAGTTTTGTTTTATCAATGAGTCTAGTTAGACAGTGAAAGTGAGATACAGAGGGACCATCTGACAAGAGGAGCATAGAGACAAAAAAAATGCCATTTGGACAGGAATGTGCAAATAACGCATTCGACTGCACTCTCTAATCTGACAGTGGGAGAGACTGCCCTTTCATATTCTGTGTGCATTTATGCTCAGACTTTCAGAAATGCTCCAGAGACTCCATGGAGATTCTCTAAGGATACACTGTGTATGTCTTTCTCTGAGGTGGTAGGAGTCTTTTATTTTCTCTCTGTGCGCGCGCGCGCACGCACGCACGCACGCACGCACACACGCACAAACACAGCTTTAGTTCTAAATTTGATAGTTCATTATTTTGTATGCAGCCAGTTGACATAGACTTGCCTACTATGCCCACACATTCCTTTATTTCGAATATTATTTGAGATAATAATGTATCTACTCTACCCACAGTTGTCAACTGTCAAACCAGTCTTACACAACACATGCACACAAACATGGTCGCGCACACACACACACACACACACACAACTGATTTCCAGTGATTCACCGCTAGGTAACCCTAAAGGCCTGGACATAGTCCGTGTTCACTTACGTTGGGTGAGCAATGAAATTCAATCATCAACAAACCATCAACAGTCAACACTACATGCCAATCTTAACTAACCTAGTCCATCACATTGCATTTCTATAAACTCAACCTCTGTGTACCCAGATCTCAAAATAAATCTAATTCTAACCCCAAACCTAAACCCATATCCTGACTTAAACTATAACATGTCTTCAATTTACAATTTAGGCATTTAGCAGACGCTCTTAATCCAGAGCGATTTACAGTAAGCAAGAACAAAAAACATGGTAATACATCAAATACATAAGAAATAGTCATCATGAATCATACATAAGCTAAGAACCTAATAGTGGAATATCTATCTAATGAAACTATACACTATAGAGTGTTATGTCTACATAAAGTGCTATTTAAGTTACATAAGTTGAGCCTATGCCTGTAGGAGGTCGAGGCTAGGGCAAGTGCTATATGGGCTATGATGGAGTCTGAAAAGGTGGGTTTTCAGACTGCGGCAGAGGATTGGGAGTGAGTCCGCAGTTCTGATTGCAATGGGAAGTGCATTCCATAGTTTTGGAGCCAGAAGGGAGAAGAGTTTGGGACGTGTGGAGTGTTGTCCCGGCGTTTTTAGCGAAGGTACTTCCAGCTTCCCTGTGTCGGCTGATCTTCCCTTTCACACAGCATACTGTTTGTAGTACGCAAAGAGATAACTGTATCGACACACTCATATTAATGTTGAAATGAGTTTCATCAATGCTCCACCGACGATGACACTTTCAGCCCTAATCTTCTTCAAGTGCACTTCCTTGTAATTGCTCTTACAGCGATTGAATGCGCTGATGTTTTCGCCACAATATTGTCAATCAGCTATCCAGTTCAGTTGCCCTCCACTCTCTCACATGCGGTATACACATACTCGGGACAAACCAATTTCTGCCACAGGGGACAGGGAAAGGTTGCTAAGATACCACACTAGGGCAACATGGAGTGTTCTCTCAAAATGGCATAACATGACATGAACCATGACACTTTGTGGGTATATTCACTTATTTCAGGGTTGAAAAATTAAGCCTGAACATAGACTTCTAAGTGTGTATCTTTGTATGAATATTTCATGATATTGGGAGGACACAGGGTGGAAGAGATATATAAAGAGCATCTTAGGTGAATAATAGATGACATCAAACAGAGGGTTGGCCTGAATTTACTGACTGACAGAAAACTGTCAACATCAGGAATTGCATCAGCTCTTCTTCCCATGATGCAGATGGATATAGGCTCAGTCCCATTAAAAGCTCTGATCCATCAAAGATTTTTAGAACGGGAGACAACGGAGGGGCAGTGAAACGACATAACTCAATATTACGGAGGTGGTCGTGCCTTGCACAATGCGCTTCATGTTCAATTCCATGTTCATTTATATTCATGAAAACATTGAGGTAGGTGGAGCCAGAGAGTAAAAGTACTGCCTGTGTAAATAAGAATATCTGAGGCGTGTGTTTGCTTGTTTGTTGCCATAGTGCAGCCTGACCTGAAATTATGTTGTGATGTTTCAGTTAAACATGGTCGCCTTGGTCTCCCCGACCAATTGGCAGGCTCTCTTGTCTGATATTTGGCATTGTTTGTCCTCAAAACATTACCTTCCTATTGGTAGTCCGACAGCATGTCAAACTCGAATGTTCAAGTTTGCAGCAAACTGTGTGCTGAGATTTCAGTAAGACTTCATAGGAAACCTGAAACGACAGGTACATTGGTCCCCCCCCCCCCAATCGCCTATAACAATAATAACATTTCACAAAATTGTGTGTATTATTTTATCTACCTGCCTTTTGCTGCATGGGCAAAAAACTGTATAGCTATATTGCACCTTTGAATCCAGTAGCACCCTTTATCCTCAAAAACATGTCTGACTTATTTGTATAGTCAAAACAAATATTACATATGTATTCAACAACTGGTGTATTTCTACCCAAGATTGATTCAATACTCTTCAATGAGGCCAGTCTATTATTAGACTGCTGCATAAAAAAAAGAAGGGTGGCCTAATTTGAAACTAAAGTTAGCCTCCCTCCAACCAGGCTAAACACAAGACATGTACTGTAGCAACCATTGTACAGTATGTAAAAATACTCAAAATAGATTTATCATTATTTATTGCACTGATATAGTAATAAATAAGTAGGTACTTTACTTACATTTTGTGCTCTACAAACCTTGTCATACTCAGCTATCTGTGGTGCCGATCTATATAGTTGAAATGTCTTGATTATTTTATATTGTAGCTCATTCTCTGTGGGAATAATTCATCATTATTTAAATCAACATCAATTCAAATCGTTATCACAATGTTCCTTCACCGTTTATATCTCATCTCCAATTCAGAGTGCATTTCTAAATAAACCAGTTATATACAATAATTATGTCTAAATATTGTCACAAATAAATATTAATCTCAATTCATCATTTCACAATCCCTTCTCTAATCCTTTGATCACACTGCTGCAAAATGTTTCCTTCCTTTGATTGCCCAAAGACTAATCCTGTGAGAATGACAGAGAGCCAGAACAGCTCACTTGTGGATTACAATTCAGATTTTTATTGTACAATCAGGTCAGTTCACACACATAGGTCCGTTCTACTGAATCGTGAAAATTGGCATCAACATAAAAACCTATCACATTGCTAATATCACCGAGCAGGGAGATATTGGCATGGTAATACAAACAGGGTAATACAAACACCTTTTCAGGGAGAAAAAGTGAATCTGGTGTAGTGGTATTTGGCTGCCAAGTGTCAGAGCCCTTCAGTATAACAAGAAGTCTTGGGTGTTAAAAACACTTTTTTTTTTTTTTTTTTTACAAGTTGCATAAAAATATTTACATATATAAAATATCAAAAAACGTAACTGAAACACAATCCAAGTGCTTGGAAAAAAAGAGGAGAAAGAGAGGCAAAGAGAAGGCAAAATTAAAATGACGAATACAGATGGAGCTCGAAGAAAACAAATAGCAAGACATTTTGCTGTTGCAAAGAAAATGTGGTCAGACTGCAGTATGGTGAATAGTGCAATCTTTTTCAAAAAACAGTGTTTGTCCAGCATACACATCATCGAGCACACACACATACGTGCAGTCGCAGTCCCTGAAGAGAAATGAAGGAAAATGGATATTGGAGACCCTGGCTGGCTGAATTCTTCTGAAAGGTGAGTTCATGCCAACATGTGTTTAGCCTACTCGGAAAAAAGAATGACACTGATGACAGATAAAGGGTGAGAAAGACTCAAGAGAGTGGTATTATTTTCTTCTTTTTAAACCACCAGACAAAATGGCCCTCCAAATTCGCCAGCCACTGTTCACCCTTTCATAGAACAATATGAAACTATACAGGACCGCCAAGTTATAGTTGGTTCCCTGTCAAAGTGGTTCAGAGTTCACAAACTATCACAGCAACAAATTCAGAAGGTGGTGTTGATATTCCATCCTGGTGACAGAGAGAGAGAGAGAGAGAGAGGACAAGAAATGCTAGGAGCACTTCCACACGCATACTGCCAGGCTCCCTCCAAAGAACATGTAGAGGAGATTCTTCACCTCATGAGTGACCTCAAAGCCAAAGCCCTCACCGATCACCACATGCCACGAGCTGCCAAACTTCTTATCCATAGACTCTTTGATCATCTTGGCTGCACTCTGAAAAACAGAGAGAAAGAGAGAGAGGGACAGAGAAAAGAGAGTGACAGGGAGAGAGAGATAGAGAGAGTTAAACCGATTTCATACATACGTCATTGCACGTAAAATAGCCGCTATTCCCGGTGCACAACTCCATTGTGTGATGGAGCATAACACAAGAGGAAGACATAAGAAAGACATTGCTAATTTGCTATGGACATTTTCTAAATCAATAGTGTCTTACAAAATACACACCTCATTGTTGGTGGCAAACTTCTCGCAGGCTGTGACGCACAGTTCCATGGTCTCGACTCTCATTTCTTCTGGCATGTCTGTGTGCTAAAGTCATGAAAACAATGATTTGTTTTCTCATTATACTTATAAACAGCTATGTTTAGTTGTGATCAGCAGTAATGTCTCTCAAGGACCAACTTGTTCATTCCTATACATACACCACCCACTAACCGTGTATTGACCGTGTACTTTTGTAATACAAGGCCTGGCCCCTATTCCTGTCGCACATCGTACACCCTGGCCCCTATTCCTGTCGCACATCATACACCCTGGCCCCTATTCCTGTCGCACATCGTACACCCTGGCCCCTATTCCTGTCCCACATCATACACCCTGGCCCCTATTCCTGTCCCACATTGTACACCCTGGCCCCTATTCCTGTCCCACATCGTACACCCTTGGCCCCTATTCCTGTCCCACATCGTACCCGGATAAGAGGGAAGTTATGAAGTCTCTTGTAGTCAGCCTCTTCCTTCTTCACCTCTCCCGTCTCAGCCATTCCTCCTCCAAGGTCCTGGAAAGACAGTGTAAACCTTTATTGATCCCATGGGGAGATCTAGGAGCCAATACAACAGTGGTTCTATAACTTCTTATAGTAGGGTCTGCACTCCGGGGAGGCCCATCTGTCCTTGAGGGGCTTCTTCCAGGGGGTCCCTAGGAACTGTTCAACCACTTGAGCCCCATTTAAAAGCTCAAGCTCACGACATGATGATCTGATGCTGTGAGCTTGTAGATCTGCAATGTTCTGTATTTTTTTAATTGTTCAGCCTAGCAAAATGTGGGCGTGTTGCCCAATATAGGTATGCCAGGTTGAAAGTGGTTAATTTCATTATCATTTCACCACAAGGTAATCCATTGACAGAATGTGCTGTATAAGAGCAACGTTTCTCTCTCCATCTATCTACAGTACAGACAGTTGTAGAATTATGTAGGCTATGGGGCACCAAATCTTTCCAAATGGGGGTCTACGCCTATTGGCCGTAGCTGTATGATCAGTTGGGGTTCTTGACATGAGCAAATGTTTGAAATATTGAAATGTTTGAGAACCACTGCCATAGCAGCACAGCAGTGGGCATGGCCAGGACAGAATGAGACTCGGTAAGAGATAGAAGATTCAAGAATAAATAAATAAGAATACAAGAAGTAAGTCAAATAAAATAGTCTGGCCTGGTCAGAGTCTGACTTATTGATGTCATTGATTGATTGATTGATTGAAAAATGTATTAACAGTTTGCAGAATTACAGTACATTTCAAGCACAAACTCAATACAAAGGCTGTTAACTGTGATTGGACGACCCAATTAAACATTACACTTGTTTCCAATAGGGTCCACAATGTTCAATTCATCAAATCAAATGTCAATGAGTGACATCAAGAGGGCAAAGCAATAAAGGCAGCCAGATAACGTTGTAAAGTAAAAGGCTCAATAACAACAGACATACACATGCAATATGGCACGTTAATATTGCAAATCAGGGTGATGTCATGTCTATGACGTAATGGCATATCAAACATTATCAGGCTAGCTTTAGCAATTAGCTCATATTACTGCAAAGTGTGCCCGTTTTACTAGACGAGGCCACATATCGCCCGTTTACACTGCTCTGCTGCCGCTATCAACAGTTAGCCTAGTTTGCACCTGCTAGCGTTACATGAAAGTTATCCCACTCAGTTCACCAACTATAGTTAGCATTAGCTAATCAGGTTAGCTAGCAGCCAGCACAGCACAGCCGGTCTATGGTTTCTGTTTACAGTGCAATGTGTTCCTACCTGCCTACGGAGGAATGTAGAGCAGAGTTTGAAGTTGTCTCTGTCTTTGTAATTACGATCTTATGAGCAACACAGCATGTTCTGCAAAAAACGACATTTATTCCAGCCTCAGCCCCGCGGTTGTCAAGGAGACATTTTTGACTGTCAACAAATGGAAGAACGCCCTCAAAGAGGAAGTCCCGCCCTCTCTGACGTTGGCCTGGTCTTC
Organism: Electrona antarctica; assembly: GCF_951216825.1. NCBI lineage: Eukaryota > Metazoa > Chordata > Actinopteri > Myctophiformes > Myctophidae > Electrona > Electrona antarctica. Next base: position 14,982,610 of record NC_136809.1, on the reverse strand, counting down.
ATTGGTTCAGTCATTCCACAGAGTTTTTTTGATTGATTGAAATATTTATTAACAGTTTGCAGAATTACAGTACATTTCAAGCACAAACTCAATACAAAGACTGTTAACTGTGAGTGGACGACCCAATTAAGCATTACACTTGTTTACAAGAGGGTCCACCATGTTCAATTCATCAAAAAAAGTGAGCGATGACTGCTGCCCGCCACTATAAAACCAATGCACACTTAAAATATTATATAAAAAGCTAAATCTAAACCGGTAATTAAATATATTCACAGATACACATATAAAGGCCTAGCACATGATTTTATTTACATATATATGTATGTTAAGATATGTATGTGTATAGTTGTATACACATCAAAGCCTTCTACAAAAACCTAGGTGTTTGTAAAGATGATTTTAAAATGGCAATGTTAACAACTGAGGAGGTACTTAAAAAACTGAGTGCCCTCCAACCCCACAAGGCCACTGGCCATGACAATATTCCCTCCCAATTTCTCAGAGACTCTGCCATCTCTATAGCTCCAATCATCACCCACACAGTAAACCTCTCCATCAAACAGGGACAGGTCCCCCAAGATTTCAAACGTCATAGACACGACATCACCTTGATTTGCAATATTAACATATTGCATGTGTATGTCTGTTGTTATTGAGCCTTTTACTTTACAACGTTATCTGGCTGCCTTTATTGCTTTGCCCTCTTGATGTCACTCATTGACATCAATCAGTCAGACCAGACTTTTTTATTTTACTTACTTCTTGTATTCTTATTTATTTATTCTTGAATCTTCTATCTCTTACCAAGTCTCATTCTGTCCTGTCCTGTCGACTATGCATGCAACTCTTGGTACCACAGCACCTCAAAGGCCCCTAAAACTAGGCTCCAGACTTCCCAAAACAAACTGGTCAGGCTCCTACTTGGCCTCACCCCCCGAACCCACCTCACCCCTGCCCACTTTGACAGGCTGGAATGGCTTAGGGTCGACGACAGAGTACAGCATCTTGCAATGGGTCTGGTCCACAAGATTCGTTACACCACCAAGATACCCATGTACCTGTCTAAATACCTACAGTCATTAAGACATGCGAATCCCTTGACTCCTTCAAAACCGCTCTCAAAGGGCATCTACGGACGGCAGCAATTCGAAACTGGCCACCGTAAAATCTGAATCACCCCCCCACCCACCCTCACTGTTTATGTTTCTTTTCCCTTTCACCTCCTTTATGATAAATTCCTGTTCTGTTCTTTGGCTATATAGAAGTGTATTTGTACGTCTCTAAAGGTGGACCCTCTTGTAAACAAGTGTAATGCTTTATTGGGTCGTCCACTCGCAGTTAACAGTCTTTGTATTGAGTTGTGCTTGAAATATACTGTAATTCTGCAAACTGTTAAATATTTCAATCAATCAATCAAAAGTATCCTTTCTTTTCTTTTCTTTTCTTTTCTTTTCTTTTATTTTCTTTTCTTTTCTAAGTTTGTAATTGTTTTAAAACTTGTCTATATCACCTTTTACATCATTTGATGGACACTATAGGAAAACAAATCTCAGTTTGACCCAGGCCCTAGTCTAGAACTAGAATGTCATGTCTGGATTTATTGATTTATTTATTGATTGATTGATTGATTGATTGATTGATGGAAAATTTGATTTCACAGTATGCAGAATGGGTACATTTTAAATTAAAGCACAAGTCATTACAAAAACTGTTACTTTGTGGACGATCCATGATTAAGCATTACGCTAAGAGGGTCCACCATTTTCAATTCACCATTTTCAGTGAGAAATACGATTGTATTGTATTAAGTTCATCCCTTCTGTGGTTGAATTTGAACACAGTTGGAATAAGTGCTACTGCTGGTCCATTGGGGACTATTGTTTGGTTGTTGGCTGGTGTTGTGTGCGCCCCTGCTGTGTATTCTTGCTGTGAATTGTACATGTTGGAAAATGGAAATGTCAAAATGAGTGACACAAGCACAGACACAAACAGAATGGATCAGGTGGATCAAATGGTGGATGAGGAAACACGGAGGACGGTCAAGCTCACAGTCAAAGCACTGGCTATTAAACAGCCACAGCCATTAAAACGCAAAAAGTATAGGCCTCCAGACATTTATTTGATGCCTGAAGCAATGTAAGACCTATCTTTAATATTAACCTTTCATTATTTAAGTGAACATCTCTGTATGATTGCAGTCTTCCCCCAGAATTGTCTTAACATAGACCTAGGCCTAGATAGATGTGATACCAAACGCAGGAGAAATGACAATGCTGACAAAGGGTCCTGCAGGAGATGTGATTGAAATGCAGGAGACTGTTGCACGCACGCACGCACGCACGCACGCACGCACGCACGCACGCACGCACGCACGCACGCACGCACGCACGCACGCACGCACGCACGCACGCACGCACGCACGCACGAAGTGCACACACACACACACACACACACACACACACACAGCAGCACCTGACATTGCACGTGTATAACACAATCCATGTAATCAATACAATCTGGTGTAAATTCTGGATTATAATAGCTTATCCGAGAAATATCACAGATCACAGATCACATGATAATCTCTCTCCATCACCCCCTCCCCCATGCTCTGCTCTCTCTCTCTCTCTCTCTCTCTCTCTCTCTCTCTCTGTTTTTAGTGAAGATATAGGGATTCAGTTTGATCATTTTGTCATATTATGCTGTGTCTGTCTGCTGCCCCTCCCTGTTGGTCTCTCTGTCTCTCATGTATATCATGTGTTATACAGTGAGTCATTAACTGCACAGCATGATTACTTCATGAAATGGGACTACACAAGGCTAGTGGGGTTTTGATCTACAACTTGACCCAGTTGAGTTATGACACGTCACGTGTTTGAGACCCACAGTTGTCTGTGTACATGCGTATTCCTCTGTTTTACTTTACTCCAAGTGAAAGAGGAAAATCAATAAGATACAGAGCACCCAAGAGAGATTGATGGAGAGACACTGCAGAAGAGGAAAGGACCAGAGGGTGAATTGAAATAAAGAAGGGAAAATGGAGAGGAGGAAAATAAAAGAACATTCAACACAGTGGTTATGGTGGTAAATACCAGCTGGAATTAGAGGAATCTTAAACAGAGGTCAGAGAGAATTTGAGAGAAGCCCTCGCTGAAAGTCAGAAATAGATAAACTGGAGCTGGAGCTCAATAATTGATTGAGAGAGAACATGAATGGTTGCTACAGAGGGTTTGATGATGATGCTTGATTGATCGAGCTGACAAGAGTGGATTTGTGAGTTAACTAGGATGAATGGGGAAGGGGAAAAGACGGTTTTGATGTGCACTGTATGTCAGTGTTCAGAGAGAGAGAAAATTATGTGTGCATGTGGAGTCGAGAGAGTTCTATAACTTGTGCCTGAGTGAAAGGTTATTATGAGGTATCAATTATTCAACAGCAGACAAAGAGAGATAGTATAGTGGTTGAGGAAGGGGATTAAGAAGACCCCATGTGATGCTGCTGCTCTTTATGATGAACCAAAGGTGATTATCATGACTGATGGAAAGAGAGTGACTGATTGAATTATTAGACTAAACCTCATATTAACAGAACATGATCGACACTATGGATCTTGGATCCATGGCATGGATCGCACGCACGCACACATGCACATGCACATGCACACGCACACACACACACACACACACACACACACACACACACACACACACACACACACACACACACACAAAGATGTTTTTAATATTATTTTAATACTCTTTGCCATAACATAAATGTTTTTTCCATTCACATATTTGACAATATCATAGACAATTCATGGAGGTGTAAATAAGTATTTCACGTCATAACCAAGAGCGAGAAACGAGAGAGAGAGACAAAGACACAGAGGGGGAGGAGGAGAAGAAGAAGAAGAAGAAGAAGAAGAAGAAGAAGAAGAAGAAGAAGAAGAAGAAGAAGAAGAAGAAGAAGAAGAAGAAGAAGAAGAAGACGATAGCTGAAATTGGGCAGGTGAACCCAGGCAGGCACTTTACAGCAAAAAGTAAATGGTTTATGGTGCTGATATGGCAAGCTACACGAGAGCACATAGCGGTGTACACAATTCTACTGACCTCCATCGACACTATGTACTTCTCCAAGACCATTTGACATTACATAGACCTATGAGGTATTCTGTGAGGATACAATATGCCAAGACACGTTCATATACTGTTAGGTACAGGTACAGTAAGCACCGTGTATAAAGAATGTATGCCTTTTTGTGAAGATATTTGGTGATAGGAAATTTGACTTCATCACTGCAAATACATTCATGCAAATACAATGACATTCCATCAGGTTTACATTCATAACATAGCAGGTCTAAAATCAACCAAACGTACCCAAATTGTTAATGCTTTCAATGCCTGATTGATGCTCTGATGCTTCTACAGTAGGTCAATTAATTGGCACAAGTTTCAAACGATAACAATATTGCAACTTACACCATAGAAAGTATGTGAGCTGAAGCAGGGCAAAACGTCTGGCACAGAACAACAGTAGCAGAAATACATTTGTACACAAATGACACATTTAATTGCTTTAAGAAATCAATATGATATGCATCATACAAAACATTGCGCAACAAAACTGTGCAGTACAGAAACAAGTACAAACAAAAAATCAATTTGTTTTTCATTACAGAGTATTAAAACTGAAATAACATGGCACCTCAAAAATCTAATCATCTTTCGATGTGAAACACAGGCAAATGGACAGAAAAAAACAGGATTCTACGTCACTTTCAGTTAAGAAACTCGTTTACAAAATTCCATCATTAACGATAAATTCTCTAACAACTCTTTATGGCATGAAAACCCTCCGTTGACAACCAAAAGATTGGTTGGCTAAAATGTTATTGGCCAAAACAAAAGGCATTATGTATGAACAAGAACCTTTAAAACCGCAATTACATAATGCACCTTCAGGTTCCTGTTACTTAACACATTCAATGCATGCCAGAGGTTGATCCACCAATGCTCTCTTGGTTAAAGTGAATTCATGGCTGCAGCGAGCACAAGCCTCACTGAATCCAATTACAGACATAAACACGAGTGTACTGTGGACTGGACATCAAGTGAAAGAAAAACATCTACACTGCTCCTAATTACCATTACCTCATCTTTCCAAAGAAACCCTCTGACAACTCCCTAAACAGTGCTTAACAGGACAAAACCTGAACATTCTGACCTGCCTTCTTTGTTTCACCCCCCACAGAAGTCTTCCATCACTGTTTGGGACTGGAGAGGTTGGTTCTTTGCGCAGCATGGCAGGGGTCCAGGGACTCCTTAGTGGCTCCTCCAAAGACATCCACGTCATGGTCCGTCCAGGGTGCGATGTTCCCCAGCGTGGAGGCACTGCAGTCAGCCAAGGCAGCGACTTCAGCGGGCTTCAGCACCCGGTCCCACAGGTTGAACTGGGAGAGCTCCCCCACCAGGGCCTGTGAGGCATCGAAGCGTCCACCTAGTGTATCCTTGGGTGAGAGGACATGGAAGGAATGAGAAGTTCCTGTTATTTGAAATTTAGGAGTTGACATGAAAAAAATACTAATAATTGTCGCCTGGATCAACAACAGGTTTGCTCTTATGCGCAGACTTCTCCACGCATGAAAACAAAACAAAAACGCAGGTCTCATTGAAAATGAATTACTAGGCACATTAAATCACCATGCCCATGTGAAATGACCTTTAGGCTTAATCAGCTGCTAGCCAATGTTTTTTCTTCTTTTTTCTCTTTTTTCTCTCACTTTTTTGCTCCAAAAGTATTTATTAGTAGTTATCCATATAAGTCCCAGATGTGTCCAAAAGACTCAAAATGTGTACTGGCAGTGAGTCCTTCTATTGATGGTTTATTTGCCCAAGACAATCTTGGCCATTAATGCTGGATGTCTCTCTCTTCAGCATCCCTCAGACACTGTCCAGTTTTATGCTTTTGATCTTAGGCTTGGTGCACCTAACTTAAGACCTGGAGGCGTGATCAATGCCATTTGGCTATTCTTTTTTTATGATTTGTACTTTATTAAATTTCTTTTGTATATGAAACTGACATAGACATAGACAAAACACAACAAAATAAATGCATAACAAAACAAACATATAACAAAACAAAACAAAACAATATAACAGAGATGCACAGAAATATCCCGCAGTCCACCCCAGCCCCAATTCCAGACATATTCCTTCAGTGTATTTATCTAAAGTTGCAGCCCGTTCAGAGCTCACTCAGAGCTCTCACTCAGAGCCAGAGTCCTGATACGTGCATATGGTAAAAGGCCCATTTTAAGTCATAGTCGTCCATCCTATTGAGCAGCCTGTATGACAGTCGCTCGTAAGCGGCCAATAGTCCCATCGATGCATCCCAGAGGGATGGAGCAGTTGCAGATGGAGCCTTCCAGTCCTTGACCAACAGCCTCCTACCTGACATAATGGCCGTTTGTATCCATTCAGCTAAAGGAGGAGCAACATGCCTCAATGTGGCAGGATCCCCCAGAATGAACAGACTGGGTGAAAAAGGAATGTGTATGCCCGTTATTCTCTCCAGTCTTGGCTATTCTGAGTGGCCAAAACAGCATTGACCACGCCTCCAGGTCTTAAGTTAAGTCATAAGACCTGGTACTTAAGACACACATAATACTGCCCATAGTCTCTAGACTTTAGACAGTCTAGGACAGAAATGAGAAATGTCTATCTCTGTCTATCTATAGCTTCTCTTAAAAACTAAATGTGGAGAAGCAGCATTCAGTTTTTATGCAGATCATGTATCTGGAACAAACTCCCTGAAAACTGCAGGTCAGCTGAAACTCTCAGTTCTGTTAAATCCCACTTAAATGTCGGCCACTTAAATCCCACTTAAAAAAAGATATATTTGTACAATGTCAGTATATATTGTGTGTGTTTTTGTTTCTTTATCTGTGTTCCGAATAGGTGTTTCCTATTAGATGGGTGTTAAATGTTTTTTATTTTATTTTATTTTATTCCTTTTTACTGAATTCAAATGTCCTTTTATATACATATGTTTTTCCTTTGCTTCATGTTTTAAAGCACTTTGAATTGCCTTACCCTGCTTATGATTCTGCCACTCTATCAAACCTCCTGCTCCACCACCCAGCATATCAGAGTACAAGATATTAAACCTCTTCTATCCTTCCATCTGTCTCACCTGTTCCTGGCCCAGTATTAGTACTCCCCCAGGCTTGATGGGGTGCCAGGCAGCGAGTCCCTCTCCCCGGCCCTTCATCTTCCCCCCTTGATATGCCTTCCACACGCCGTCCCTCAGGGTCCAGCTCACACAGATGTGTTGCCATTCATCCTGTGGCAAGGAGAGTGGCAGCTGTGCAACCTATAAAGGACAGAAAACACAGTGGTACCGAGGGCATCTCTGCAGGTCAACCGTGTCTAACAAGTTAGTACAGCATTGATAATGTTGAGTTGGCCAGATGGTTTGTCTATTCTTTAAATTAATTACATTTTTGGTAATTTGACTGATGCACTTATCTATATTCCACTGTCTCCACAGTAGAATAAACTCATCTATATTCCACTGTCTCCACAGTAGAATAAACTCATCTATATTCCACTGTCTCCACAGTAGAATAAACTCATCTATATTTCACTGTCTCCACAGTAGAATAAACTCATCTATATTCCACTGTCTCCACAGTAGAATAAACTCATCTATATTCCACTGTCTCCACTGTAGAATAAACTCATCTATATTTCACTGTTTCCACAGTAGAATAAACTCATCTATATTTCACTGTCTCCACAGTAGAATAAACTCATCTATATTCCACTGTCTCCACAGTAGAATAAACTCATCTATATTCCACTGTCTCCACAGTAGAATAAACTCATCTATATTCCACTGTCTCCACAGTAAAATAAACTCATAATCCTTGTTTTCCATGACCATTTACCTTGTCGTTGATGAGCAGCTCCACAGGGTTATGTACCCCCTGTAGCAGCACCAGTTCATTGGGCTGTCCTGCCACTGAGTAGGAGAAAGGGGTTCCGATGCCCCCCTCCTTGGCCTTGAGCCACACACAGGCGGTGAAGGCATACATCTCAGGCATTTCTTTCCTGACCACACCGTACATGTAGTTGGTACGCATGGGGAAGGACAGGACGAAGCCATCAGGGAACGACGGCTCTGTCGAGGCTGTGAGTGAAGACAGGGAGAGGACCACACAAGAATTTTTGATAAATGTTTGTAGTTGAAGGTTTACCACTCTAACCCTGGCGTCTGGATTTTGGTACAAAATAAATACATAATTTATTTTTGTTCAAAATCAGCAAACAAGATCTACATGGTCACACAGCCTGCCACATTGGAATACGTTGTGAGCTTGAAGATCAGCTATTTTCACTGCTTGTCATACAACAACGTATATGATTGTGTGTGTGAATGGGTGAATGTAATGCACAATCTCTGTAAAGCGCCTTGGATAAAGGCGCTATATAAATGCACCATTTTAAAAGTGTTATACAAGTCATGTACTGTATCATTATAACTATTTCATCTCAAAGTTATTTGACACAATCATGCGTCCGATCTACCCTCTTCATCCATTCCCTCCCTCTCTCAAACAAGGCCCTTCAACCTCCTCCTCATCTTTGCGATGATGCGACCGTGCGACGCATTGTGAACTTGTAGATCTGCTATTTTCAAAAGATTGAAATGGCACATTCCGCATATTGAGTACTTTTACTTGTAGTACTTTAAGTCCATTTTGATGCCAATACTTTTGTACTTTTACCCAAGTACATTTTGAATGCCGGACTTTTACTTGTAACGGAGTATTTCTATATTGCAGTATTGATACTTTTGACTTATAAGATTAGTACATTTGAGTACTTTTTCCAGCACTGTCGGTCTGTGGACTCACTGTGATCGAGCTCTGTCCCGTGGTGGTTGACCGTGCCGAGGCCCTGGTCGATCCTCTCGTGCTGGCCCTGCTGGTTCTCCTTCTTCATAGTCTGACGCTCCTTCTCCAGCATCTTGATCTTTCTCTCCAGCTCTCCCTCCAGGTCCTCCACTCGCCACGTGCCCTTGACTCTCCCCGGGGATCCGCCGTGGGAGGGAGGCTTGCCACCTGGAGAGGCGGGACGGCGCCCTGCACCCGCGGGTGCCACAGCAGGGCGGGAGGGAGCGCCGCCAGATGGGGGTGGCGGCTTGGCATTAGCGCCGCCTGCGCTGCTGCTGCCGCCGCTAGCACTCACGGATGTGTCGGCGGTAAGGTTCAGTATAGCAGGGCCTATCTCTGCCTGTAAGTGATAAGACAGTGAAGGGGTGACACTATAGGTAAAAAGAATATAATAAACCAAAGATAATAAATAAGTAACATAGAAATAATAAATAGATTATTTTAAAAATAAATCTGGAGTGTGTGTGTGTGTGTGTGTGTGTGTGTGTGTGTGTGTGTGTGTGTGTGTGTGTGTGTGTGTGTGTGTGTGTGTGTGTGTGTGAGAGAGAGACACCCACCACCCAGCTCTCAGGGGTGTCTCTCTTGTTGTGTTCAAACAGGCAGACGCAAAGACGCAGTCTATACCATTCATTGTCAATGGAAGCCAACGACGTGAAGCTACGAAGCAAATCCGACACTTGTAGCTGCTGCAAAAGCTACAACAGCTACAAATACACTGTGTAGCTTTGCATCTTTGCATCTTTTACATCTGCCCATGTGAACGCACCATCTCTCTCTACTGTCCACCAAGCTTCATCTTTTATTCACTTGCGTGCCGGGCGGTGTCACGCTCCAAACATTGCAAGCTCAGCTCACGACGTGTGGTGCATGCGTTGTGAGTTTATGATGTAGGCTACTAATATTTCGGCCTGAGACGCCTTCATATAGCTACAACAGCCCATAAATTAGTCACTGCAAGTAAAGGTTTCACACAGGCTGCTTGATGTGACACTAAAGAGGCTAGAGCATTTGAGACATGCATCATGTGAAATGAGTTTGCAGGGGAGTAGATGAACGTGGGTGGCAGGGTGGGAAGGCATGTGGCATAAAAAACAATACACAGTCAAATTCTAAGCTAAGTGTAAATATTTACACTTTCACATAAAATAAGATTTTGCTGTGTATAGGGATGCAATCTCAACACTGAATAATGCCATTGCTATTATGGTGGCCTATATAGGCTACAGTAAAATAAAATTATAATAAGACAATTTGAGGGATATTTCATTTCATTAATAGGACCCATAATTCAAGTCAAGTACAGACTGGCTATTGCAGAAATATCCAATTTGGCCAACAGTACTTTTGAAATTGCACGAGAGATTTATAGCCTGGATCATGTAGTGTAGGCAAGCTCACAACGCGTTACACTTTTTCTTTCTTTTTTATGACAGAAAACAGAAAAGACACTATAGAGCCATAGGGACTGCACTCAACCATATGGGGTTTAAGTGGTTAATAGGCAATAGATCATTTCCCTACCTCAAGTTTCTCAATGCGGTCCTTCAAGTCCATTATGGCCCTTTCCAGCTCCTCTACGGCCCGCGCCGTCTGCAGCTGATGCGCTGCTGCCGACGAGCTGACTTCATCCCCGGCCATGAGACGACGGTTGCCGGTCCAGACTCCGACGCTGCGCTCCGGGACGTTCATGTCCTCGTCCAGGCCACTCTCACACTCCGTCAGCTTCCCCGTGAGCTCCCGGATGGTCCTCTGGTCCATGAGGATCTGGTCGTTCTGCTGGAGGACCATGTGGCGGAGCTCCCCCGCGGTCGTTCGGAGGTAAGTCCAGTCTTGATCGTCTCCTCCGGCCCCGTACGGCTCATCTGCCTGCGCCTGCTGCTGTTTCTGTCGCCTGCTGCAATCCCCGACTGGTACGGGAGTGCAAATCAGTCGATTGAAGCTGAACTGTTTGGGTGCTGCTCCGCCACCTGTTACCTCGCCCGGGCTGAACGCGTTCAGAGTGGGGACCTCCAAGTCGATTCCCAGACCGTTTCCTCTGTCGTAGGATTCAGCACCATGGAGAGCGCCCAGCGGCCCAGCGTGGGCTACAGATGCCGTGGCCAGAGGGTCGAGCCCCAGGCTCTCAGCGGTGAGAGTGCCGTTGTCGCTCAGAAGCGTAGCGTGTTTACGAGGATACACGCTGGCTATGATGCAGATTACCACGCCGAGGAAGGCCAGGGTGCCTGCGGCCACGAGAACCACGACGAACTTCATAGCAGCAATTATTATTGCTATATATTAAGGAGGAGATCGGTCAAATAGATTAGAATCTTTTCGCTAAAAGAAGACAAAAGAGAAGCAGGTATAGGCTAGTAGGCCTATAGGCTACTGTACACACAAGTTTAAAAAAATGATTTCGTTTAGTATTTAAATCTGTATATACAACAAGCCATGAGGTAATATCTATCGATCGCATTGCAACCACAAACGAGACATTGTTAACGTGATTAGCTCTATTGTCTATAGGCTAGTTGTCTAATCTTATAGGACTAGCATTAGGCTACCTATTGGCAATATGTTCCACGAAAAAGCAAACAAACAAACAAAAACAAATAGGTACTTACTTACCTAAAGAAAAATCACCGTCGTATGTCAGACGCCTTGCTGTTTTTTTCCGCCCAGCATATAAAATTGATGAGAGCACCAGTGTACCACCAGGGATGTGCTGATAGAAGGTCGCTCTCCTCTCCGTGTTGCTAAGCTGCTCTCCTCCTCCCCGCGTTACTATGGGGATGGATGGGGAGAGAGAGAGGCTGTGGGCATGCGCCAGTCACGAACAGGACGGTGGTGTGTACACTAGTGGTGAGAGAGAGAGAGAGAGAGAGAGAGAGAGAGAGAGAGAGAGAGAGAGCAGGACGGTGGTGTGTACACTAGTGATGAGAGAGAGAGAGGGAGAGAGAGAGAGAGAGAGAGAGAGAGAGAGAGAGAGAGAGAGAGAGAGAGACAGGGACAGGGTGAAATGAGACAATTGAGACAATGAGACAGAGACATGAGACATGAACCAGAGACAGTTATATAGAGTATAGGGATGGGACATAATATTTATCCTGCAGACTCAGATTATATTTAATTGTGAAATTGTCCTTTGTCTCATGATTGGACCTGAGGGGTCTGTACTTAATTGGACTGCTTTCACCAAATGTCTTCACAAAGATAGCAGATGTATACAAGCTCGCAATTAAGGCTTTGGTTATGTTGTGAAATGTTGGCAAATGTTCAGAATATGGATGCTGGGGCATTGAAGCGACATGTTAAGAGGTTTTTAACCATATTTTGATTTATTGCTTTAATATTGTAAATCACAATGATTTTGGCCACAATAATTATGACAATAAAGTCTCATATAGCGTCCCATCCCTAATATGGAGTCAAGAAAAGACCACTCTGAGGGACAGCACTGAATCAATTCATTATAAGATATCTATAGCCTACTGTCTATACACGTCTCAAAGTTTATTATTATTAAGATATCTAATGTCTATCATACACGCTTGGGAACCGGAATCTTCCCAGTTCGATCCTGGGCTCCCCCAGAGTTTGTGTCGAAGTCTCCTTAAGCAAGACTGAACCCCTAATGTGCCTTGCATGGTTTCCTACGCCATCAGTGTATGAATGTGTGTGTGAATGGGTGATTGTATAATGCACAATCTATGCAAAGAGCCTTGGATAAAGGCACTATATAAATGCATCATGCATTTTATTAATAAGATATCGACTGTCTGTCAAAGACTGTCATACACATCTCAATGTATTTTCTTAATGTGATGCAGCATATACAAAAATAACATTTTGAAAACTTTTAATAAAATGGGATTATCTTGGCCAGTGGTTCTCGAATATTTTCATATCACATATATAGGAAACCCACATTTGAAATGTGGGTGTGTCCTTTTTTGTTCAGGTCTGAAGGTTCGTTCAGCATTCAAGTCATTGTTCATTCAGGAAATGCAGTGAAGTACATTTTGATCTGACTTCCTTTTCACATTAAAAATAAACTCCAAGCTATGGAAACCTAAGCAATATAGGCCTATTTGCTTTGCCCTATGAATCTTTCTCAACGGTGCGCTACGGTCTGAGCCTTTGGTCTGAACAGGCTCACAGCACCATCATGTGGAATATTAGGAGACTGCAGCTATTCACCACCAAAAGAGACAAGTCCACTTGATGACCTCTCTTCCAGGCCAAGGCTTTATCCATTATATATGGATTATAATTGCATATTTTATGTATTTACAAACATATATAAATATATGTTATATATGTAATCATATATATATATTTGATTGATCGATTCTTATTCAAATATAGAATGACAATATTCCAGCAAGCTGAATGGCAATAAGGGTATGTGGCAACATGGATTAAAAATAGTCCTTGGTGATGTATCATGACAGAGGTTTCAGAATGTTATGTTAATACATAATACAATTAAATGTAAGGACAAAAACACACAAGCAAATTACTTTTTGAAGCACTTTTAATTAAAAGCCTTGTACAAGAAACACACAAAAAGCAACTGTAACAGGTAACATGACACTGAATACATAACCTGTACAATAAGGGTTTGCAAAACATGCTTCAGAAGTTCAGATACATTACACGTCATCATTATCATCGTCGTCATCATTGCCATCAACACATTTACATTATTCATATTACCATTTACGACACACAACTGCAGTCTTACACATAAGTTCTTCAACTGGGGCTTCCCATCCATCAAACCCATATTGGACTAATAAAAAATAAAAACAAATAAACAATGGCACTCAAAAAGCATCACATTAACATTATGCACAATTCAAAAAATTATTAATATAATATACAGTACAAAGAAATCAATTAATTTCATTGAAACTTCATCCTAGCTTTTTAACCTCTCTTTTTTCTTATTTTCAACGAGTGCCGCATTTAGCACCTTGAAATTACGCCTCAAATTTAAAATCACAATTAAATGGGGAAAAACAAAATAATCAAGAGCCCCATTTGGTACAAAGATAGGCCACTAAGTCGAGTTGTGCTACCCCGTAAAACAGGAAGAGAGGGACAAAAAAAACTATGCTATTTACTATTGAAATCATTGCCAGGTAACCTAATACGCCATATCCTTACACTGGTACTACAAAATGAAAGACTAGAGTATCCTCTACACCATTCAAAATGTTTACAATACAGCATATGTAGTCATTGAGAGTATGATACAGTTTTGACAACAACTACAATTCTACAGTACATGACAGGAGAACACGACAGCTTCATCATGTGCTCAGAGGAACATGGAGTTCTACAGTATGCACGAAGCACTCAGGTGTTACTGAACGCCTTGCGCGCGAGGTGACGACGACAAGTGTAATTCAAATAAGTCCCTACAATATTGCAGTTTGTGCCAATGTATCTTTGCACTCTAAATGTCAAGTGACGGCAGATTTACGGAAGTATGGAAATGAGTAGGACGATGACGACGTCACCTGGTGTGAAGTTGGGATGAAGAGAGCAGCTGTAAGGCAACATGCGGAAGGTTTGAAATATTGTAAAAGAGGAACACCCGACAAAGGGCATGGTGGGAGTCAGGGGTAGCACCAGAGATCGTCATGAGTCTGGGTTTACTTTTAGTTTTTACGTTATATTATATAACTGTACTTCTACATCAAGTACTTCAGGTGAACTTGATGTACAGTAGGTTTCCAGGTAGATCAAGAGGCTAACATTTCAAACAGTTTAACAATGTTACATTTGCAGGCAATTTATCTGGCACATTTCATAATTTGCAATAGGGGAGCAGTTCTGTATCTTGTCGAAGAGAACTTTTAGTAAAAGGACAATATTTCTAACCAATTGAATACTGTACTGCATGGTACAGTATGGTGAGCACCAGTGAGAGCATGGTGGTCAGTGTTAATTTAACTCATTAAAAATTAACCCATATACGTGTAGGTAGGTGCATTTTAACGCTAATGGTATTGCTGCATTAACGCACACCTGGCATATTTTCTGCAAATTCACTGCTCTTTCTTCCCATGATTGGAGGACATTGGGTCCTATGCTGCCTTGCATGGTTGGTCTCAGTTCTATGGCAGGAAACAATAACATTCTCTACTGGGGACAATAGTTGATAAATCCCATGAAACGTCTAGCACCTATCCCCATTTCACCTGTTGCGTGAACATTAACCTAAAGATAACTGCTGATTACCAACCGGAGTTGATTACAGGAAGAAATTATCTGCCATTTGGCCAATGGCTGGTGTCTGTTTCCTGGATGGCAGTAATACCAGAGGTTATTCTAATTTTGTTGGATACCTCATAGCTCCCATCTTAAAACTCTTTAGAACGTTTTCACCACTGAATCCAAAACTAAGACATATCATGACACAACTGGGACGGATATGAAGCCATATTAGCAACAACTGCCCATGTACCACTGCTACATATAATCAGAAGAAATAGCCAATGCCACACACACACACACTAAACACCCCAAGGGGACCACACAAACTAGCTAGGGTGTCTTCTCAGTTTCAAATCAAGGTTATTGTGCATAAGATATCTGCCAGCCTTACTGAAGCAAATTATGTTTTTACTTCATGAGAAATCATACATCGCTTCTTCGATTATAATAGAGCAGTTAAGTGACTCAAGAGTTTCCCCATCTGTGCAGGATGCCCTCTCAAGTCTGCTACAACAACAAAAAACAGGAGATATTCCACTAAATGTGGTCCAAAGACAAGCTGAAGCTCTGTGAACATTGTCTACAATGCACAAGGTTTCAAGAAACTTTTCTTACTGTTCTTTTCACTAACATTCCATACCATCTTACAGACCTTGATATCTGGAGTGTATTTCAGTCAGTATTTAAATTGATGTACAGTAATGGTGGGTAGGCAATTATGTCTGTAACCCAATTACTGTCACTGTCAGAGTATCCTTCATTACACAATAATTGCAATATGTAAACTGCAATATGATTACATCAAATGTGCAGTTCAGTGCGCTGGATCAGATGTCTGCTTAATACTTATTTGCGCCGTCCAAACTGAATTCATACTTAATTGCCATTCGTTTTCAAAATGTCAAGGAGTTCACAGGGACCATTTTCTCCGCTTCCTTACTTAATAACAAACATTCAGTGAGAGGTCAAGAACAAATACATGACAATACATTTCTATTTTATCTCCAGCCAGCCTCAGCCTACACGAGCCCTGTGTAGCAGAGACTAACCTTCACTAAGAATGCACTGTTAGCTTAAGGACTGGTCAGCAACACACCAATGACCATAGCAGGATATTAAAATAAATGCTTTGCTCCAACTACCACAGTGGCAGGAGACTTTCATCATTGCTCAGAATGTTAGATACTGTATTGTTGAGCTTCCATAGACAAAAGGTCTATAGCAGTAATCTATGGAAGTGCAGTGCCAGTAGCTGATGAAATCGAACTCATCAATCACCAAAAGACTACCAGCATAGCTCTTCTAGTCTTTCAGGAGTTGATGAGTTACAGTTTTACCTGCCACAAAAATGTTAGGGAGACAACACTGCATTCTTATACTTCCTCACAATTAAAAAGCAGGCCAGTTTAGAGTCCTGGCAGACATTCCAGCGTGGGTTTTGTAAAAAAGAAAGGAGAGGAAAAAACGGAAAAACACAAGGCAGGCATGAAAACAAGGCAAGGACAGCAATAAGTTAAATCTTATGTTTTTTGTTGTTGTACATTTGTTTGTAGCTTCTAATGTTGTTGTGCGTGCATATAAATAACTATTCATATGTATATGCCTGTGCGTTCAAGAGAGCGAGAAGAAAAGGCCTTGAAATGATAGCAAGTTAACATATAAGAGGGTTTTTTATGTAGTAAGTACATACCTCTCTGTAATGATGCTATATAAGTCCAACTAAGTGCAAAAACACAACCTTTTTTTATCATTAATAAGTTGGACCTCCAATGAACTTGGGATGGGGAGAAATTGGCATAACACCCTGAAGGCTTTCAATTCTAGCCTTCACTGCAAATCCTGTATCAAAATAGTATCCATCTCTTTCATTTACACTAAGTGTGCTTGATAAGGTTTTACTTTGGGGATAATTCTATTACACCAAACAAGCTAAACTCAGCATGCCTGAAGTAACTGAAAAGAAATCAAATACCACTTCCACCCAAGCGGTCTAAAAGAGTCAGTGCTGTGCAAGTGAACAAAATATGGTAATTTATGTGAAAGGAAGGGCTATATTAGCTGACCCTTTTGAATTTACACACTTCGTTTTCAAAAAATATGTTCTTATTACCATTCATTGGCTGGGCGGTTAAGTTACATTACATTACTACTTTCATTTAACATCTTCAAGTAATGGGAGGAGGGGGGGCAGAGGGCCAAAGTGGCAATATTGGCAAGACGTGTTGACAATGGAAATAAAAATCGCAACAATGCAGCTTTCTATGGCTTGGGGAGGATGGGGTCTTCAGGGGAGGAAAGGCTATTGGTGGGAGGGGAGGAGCCGTTCTCAGGCATGGAAGAGGGTGATGCAGGGCCGGAGGCAGGGGAGGGGAACTCTTTAATGGTGACAGTGACCAGGTTGGTGGTGACATCCGTGACCACCACATCCTGACAACTGGGCGCCATTTCTGGATGCCAGTTGGGGTCCCCCTCGGCAGGAACCCTTTTGGGCTCAGCGGTGGTCGAACTCTGGTTGCCAGGAGCGATGGGTGGTGGGGGTTGTGTGTTCTTGGAAGCAGAGGGTTGGCATTTAGGTGGGTTTCTGTGCAGTTTCTTTTTTCCCCCATCTGAAGTCCCCAAATGGTCCAGGGCAGCCTCCTCCTCTTCATCCTCCAAGGAGGAAGAGGCAGAGCCGGATGGGCATGAGGGGAGACAAACAGAAGCTGTTGAGGTTTGGTCAGTTGATGGGGCAGAAGCAGACTGGTGAGTGCTTTTGCCCTTTTGTGGTTCTGAGTGAGGTTGGCTGGGTGTTGGCTGGGAAGAACAAGGGTCCTGGGGTTTCTGGCTGGAGGGTGATTCCGCTACAGAAGCCTCTGCATTGGGTTTGCGCTGTGGACCTCCCGGGGCATACCGGCGCTGTTGGACAGCAGAAAACCTACCCCGGGAGATGGAAGGGCTTCCTGTAGCTGGAGCAGTGGAGCATGTTCCAAAGGTCACAGGGCCTCCACATTGCATCCCAAAAGGTTTCCCGTACATGGGGAAGCCCAGCAACTTAGCAGGGGGCTGGAAAGGCCTATATGGAGCTTCGCCCGTCCTCTTTCCGATGATTCTATTGCGCGAGGGGATGTTCTGCCGTCCTCCGGAAGCACTCCTGCCCCCACTCGCTGCGCCACCCCTCCCTGGCTTGCCAGTAATCTTCAGGTTGAGGATGATTCGACCCCGCTTGACCTCCCGGGGCTTGACCCTACGGTTCAGGATGCGGACGGTCTCAGAGAAGGGGGAGACATGTGGGCGAGAGGGAAAGCCACCTTGGCTGGTGAAGGGGGGCGCCAAGGGGTCTGTACGGGGGAGAGGACGCCTGGACATGCGGTGGCAACGACGAATGTCTTTCTTTAGCTTATGGGTGGTTGAAAGGGTTGAGTTGAGTTTAGGAGCGTGTGCCACAACTGAGGAGGAAGAAGAAGAGGCAGAGGGCATTGGTTGGATGGATGCGGTCGAAGAGGAGCGTGCTTTAGTCCGACGGGGATTTGTGGACTGAGAGCTGGTCTCTCCTTTCTGGGAACGAGCCTGGAGAGGACACAAAGTTAACAATTAGGGAAGGTAAACTAGTTTAAATTAAAAATAAAAGAATATAAATACTTATATATAACTATATACTAATATAGATAATGAGTAGATCCTCAATGTAAAGATCTATTGTTCACAATTTTGTTTGTTTGTTTTAGCCTGACCACAACAACGATAGTATTGTCATGCAGGGTGGTGCATAAAAATATTGGTGTGTTCAACAAAACCCTCCTCTGAATAGATAAAGATTAGAAATGCAAATAAATACAGGTGAGTTCTGAACAATACCTTGACGTTTATGACAACATTTTTGGGTTTTGGCCCCCGTTTCTTTGGCCCGTGAATTTCCCTCTCCCGCTCCCTGAAAAAGGAACAAAGGAAAAGAAAACGTATACTGCAAGTCAGAAAAAACACTTTCTTTTCCAATTAGAACTTTTCTCAACTTGGTCTGTGATGAAAGGACCGTTCATAGAATGTATCCTAGTGAGATAAAGGCAACACTAAGCATCCCATGTCTATAATGCATTTATTTATAATCTGCTTATACCACTGTATAATTATAGTTGTTATAAGCACTCGTATCTCAATAATCATGACTATATTTTATATATATATATAATATATATAAAGCATTCTATAATGACTTACAAGGTCAGACATACTTGCAATGTAATCTGCTTATAAGCAATGACAAATACTCATAATGCAATCATAAACACATTATAAGCCTCTTATAATGACATAAAGTCAAGTATTATAATACTTCAAAATTACTGGTCACTCACGGACTTGATCTTTTGGTAATGGTGCATTTATATAGGGCCTTTATCCAAGGCGCTTTACATAGATTTAATTCAATTTAAGCAAGAACACCACAAGAACAACACAACATTTATGTTACGGATGGAAAATAGCATCTCTGCTAAATCCAGTGTATTTACGCTACATTTTTAATGTACTGTTCATTAATATGCTCTGTCCCGTCTAAATAAACAAATAAAATAAAAATAAATACACCTTCAGGAATGTAATTACTTTACTGAAAGCACACAATGACCAGTTGACGACTTATAGTGATGTATAATTGCACTATAAAGCTCTAAAACAATCATAATATATTATAAGATTCATATAATGTAAGTAAAATAAAACTTGACCAGGTCATCATAGAATGCTTAGAAATGTGTCATGACAATTGTTATAAAGCACAATGTATGAGTTCTTATTAAATATGATACAGTGTTATATGCAGATTATAATGCATTATAAGTATGCTTATAATCATTGTAGACATGGGATGCATAGCAAGTCAATCAAATGAGATGAACAATGAACTCTGCTACCTTTTGGGTCCAATTATTTACAGTCCAATGAAACTAAGAAACACATTTTCAACTGAAAACAGGCCTTGTAATGAGGGTGAGATTAAAATGTGACATAAGGATATGATGATGATGTGTGTGTGTGTGTGTGTGTGTGTGTGTGTGTGTGTGTGTGTGTGTGTGTGTGTGTGTGTGTGTGTGCGCGCCTCTGTGTCAGTTTGAGAAGAGTTTTTGAAGCCTCGAGTCTGAACAGACCCAGATACTCTGTCCTGATGTGACCATTATGGTTTCCTGTAAACATCTCTTCTTTCCAGTGAGATGCTTTCAAGTGGCTTGGCAGTAGACAAAAGGCATTTCAGTAACAATGTGCTCGTTAACAAGGGCACAGTGAATGAGGACCGAAAGGGAAGTGCAATCAATGTATGAAAAGCGTAAACAGGCAGACTGAGTATTGAAGAGACCTATCAACTTCAAGGGGTGTGATAAATCAGCATTTTTCAAACATTTCACCCCGTTTTCTAAAAGGTGTAAACCGTTATTAGAAAAGATAAGTCCCGTCTGCTCCTATGGGCTATATGTTGCCTTACCCCTAAACTTATGTGCCTCTTCTTCTTATTTTTCCTTTTAAAATATCGGCTAGTTGAACTATTTTTAAATGTTTTTCAAAGTAGTAAAACATGGCTAATAAGTTTAGGCATAAGGGGTAAGGGGTGGCACAAGATGGGGCACTATGAATAGTTTAACTAGCCAATCTACATTGACACGTTGTGAGCTTGTAGACTGGCCATTTTAACTATTCAAAAAAGTTTTGCAAAATAGTAAAAAAAAAAAAGGGGGATAAGGGGTTTAGCGGTGACGGAAATAGAGCCCTAAATGTATAAAAGACAATACAGAAAAAGTAGTCTATAAAACTTTTGTGAACTGTTGTTTTATACTAAGTCACAATTATTGTACTTACTTCTGTTCAAAGCCCGTTATCAGCCTGTTATCCAAGATGTTTTCTTCTGGCTCCCAGGTGCTGTGCCTGAACAGCACACACACACACAGTCACACACACGCGCACGCACACGCACACAGTGAAGACTATTCAGACCAACGTTCTATCTTAAAACAATAAATGTCTCAGAGACTGTAAGTTAACCACATGAACCCTAGCATCCAAATTCTAGGCATGTTATAACTCATAACAGGCGAAGGAACATTAGGCAATAGCCTAATAGCAGACCTAAGCTCACAACACATCGCAATGCAACACATTGTGAGCTTGTAGATCAGCTATTTTTGGCAAAACGTTTTGGTGTAGAGGGAAAAGAAAGAAGAGACCAAGCAGTGAGCACAGACTCCAGACCCAGTAAACACCTTTTAAGTACTATCACTTTTTGAAAGAGTAACTTACTTTAGTGCCCATCCTTTCCATTTAACCAGGTACTCAACTCTAGCCTGTAAGAGAAAGGGTTATCAAAACACATAATAGCTCAATATGAAAATAAGAAATGTAAATACATACAACAATTCAATGACAATCCACACTGCAAGAACAGGGTATAAGTTTCACTCTGACTCACTGGCCAAACTTTGTATTCATTTCAGCTATGAATTCATAATAATTGCAGTGCTCACCATACACAACTATGGATTTGCACTCTCAACACATCTGTCAAGTGTCAAATGTGGGTCAATTATGCATTTTATGTGTCCAGGGACTCTCAGAGGTCCATTAAGAGATTAAATTAATCCCTAACTCAAGTCGTTGAAATGAAAAAGTTTGAGAACTGCTTTACAGTGTTGCACACCCTATTTTAAAAATACATTTCAAACAAGAGTTTTTATTCATTTATTTTTTACCTTTGTGTGAAGGCCTAGTTGGTTACTTACAATGGAAATGATGAGAAAATAATTAAGAGGGTAAATCGTGCAGGTAACAAGTTATTGTTTGCAGATTATGTGCTACATCAGTGGTTCCCAAAGTGGGGTGCAGGGACCCCTAGGGGTCCTTGAGGGAGTTCCAGGGGGTCTCCAGCTAAATGATAGTTACGAACCAAATGGACACTAATGGGTCTGTAACTCTGAGTGTACGAATGGAACCAAGTGGACCCGTTCCATTTGTACACTCTCAGAGTTTTACAATATAAATTGGGGTCCCAGAGATAGAAATGGCATTAAATGGGGGTCCGTATAGCCTAATGCATGTCAAACTGGGGGTCCTTTAAATTAAAATGGTTGAGAATCACTGAAAGAGACATAATAAAATTTTTCTCTTATGGGGGTCCCTGGCATATATTTTGAAATGGGGGTCCGCAGTCTAATAAGTGTCAATATGGGGGTCCCAATTGACATGAAAAAGTTTGGGAACCGCTGTGCTACATTACAAGTAACTTTGAAAAGGACCTCTTTGCAAGTTTGCCCAATGTGGCCAGTGGACGCTAAACTTGTGTCTGCACTCTGCAGTATGTCTGTTATCTGCAAGCGTGCTTTCACTAATAGCAACTGCTTTAAAAATAAAAAAAGAATAACCCGCTGCTGGGGTATGTTGTGTTCGCCTTTACTGTCATTTGGAAATTGGAACGGTCAAAGACACCGAATAATGTGCAGCGTTAGCTACCATTAGCTTGCAGTCAAATATAAAGGCCCCTCCGTTAAATGGCTTGTTGTCTGGTTTCCCTCCTCGCTAGCCCCTTCTTTGTGTCGCTATTTTTATTGCTCTACCAATGCCAACATATACGAGCCATGACTGATAGCCTAGCCTGACTGCTAGCTTTTAGCTACCATGAAGACATCCACACACAATTGCAAGGCCTCAACAATAAATGCATGCTTGTTCATCATGCATTTGGAGTCGTGCCATGGATGAAAACCCCTGGGGAACATCTGCGCACACACACAGTCACAAGACGCAGGACGGCTGCCCTCTCTCACCTTCCTGACGCGGCGTTTGAGTATGGCTTCAGCGGCAAAGACACGATCACCGGCCGCCGAGAGCTCCATCTTTCATGCCCGACTTGTCTTTCTGTCTGTTCAACACAACACACACACACACACACACACGCGCGCGTACACACACACGCACGCGCGCGCAGACGCTTAATTAATTCACCAATATTATAAACACTATAGAATACGATTGAGACTGAGCAGTATGATAGTCGAAGACTTTAATGTCAAGATAATGGCAATATAAAGATCATTTTTGATTGATTTATGAATATTGAAAAGTCAGAAATGTAAGCAGCAGCACAGAGGTATAGGCTACAAGGACATTTCAGGAAAAGGTCCTAATTATTCAAAATAAATGTTATTAAAGTAGAATAAGTGGAATGATATGGATGAGAATGTGTTCATCTTGAAAAATAAGGGATTAAAGTTATATATTGACAATATGCATATAAAATATTATTGTGCTCTATTCTAATCTCACTCTTAGGACCAGAGCACTTTCTCCAACATCAGCCCCGCAGGCAGCAGACACACAGCAACCATGGACCAGACCAGACACAACCTGCTGGCTGCTGTCTGTCACGTGGCTGAAGTCAGGCAGCCCCCTTCTGGTCGTCCTAGCAACGGCAACGGCTTTTGACACCAGAGGATGCAGCCATGTGATGTGATGCAGGCAGGCAGAGCAAACCGATGATGGAGTTATTACGATTTTTTTAACGGTTAAAAACAGCACAGGGCATAGTTTTTCCAGACCTCTTCAATAAGACGTACTGGTTTTCTAATACCCTTTTCTGTTAACCGTTGATCAGCTGCAGCCTGCGTTGGCACTTGGCATACTATACTACCGGTACATCTAGATCTCAGAAAAGCAGAAGCAACCTTTAATCAGGTATAGCACCCTTTCGCAAATCTGAAAAATCTAATTTAAAAGACCCAATTTTCAATTCACACCAAGGTTGATTGGGGCGCTGATGGCAGGGTGGTTGGGGGGCGCATAACACTCTAATGCAAGTCCTGAGTTCAATTCCTGAGCTGATTGGACCTTTGATACATGCCACTCACTGACTCTCTCCCAATTTCCTTTTGTCTCTGGAACTGTCAGTAAGAGCACAAAACTAGAAAAAGTGCCCTTCTGGGCACTTTTTACCTTCTGGGTACCAGGAGGATCGGACTGTGTGTGATGTTTGGCAAAATGTTTAGGAGTAACATTAACATGTTTTTTTGTTTGTTTGTTTTTTGCAACAATTTTCATCATTTTGTTGAGGAAATGCAGAGCCAGATCACTCATAGCATCTCTGAGCAGTGACGTAGACTCTGTGGGGGCAGCGGGGCTCGAGCCCCCATGAGGAATTAGACCTGAATATGTACAGTATATTCGCCTAGTCGGTTCGTCCCGTTTGTACTGCGCCAGGTCGTGCCGCGCCCGTTCGCCCAATTCTCGTCTTTGCATTGACTTTGTATGTAATCGCGTCGCTCTAACCATCCAAGTCTGAACGCACCTTAACACCTCTTTTGTCCTGGCCCGGCTTACCAATATGTACATAAGACTTGTGCCTATACAAGTTACAATACATAACAATGAGAAAAGGGTGCCATTTCCTCTTACGCCTTTGATGGCAATTGGATGATTTGAGGAATTGTGTTCCAAAAATGTGTTTTGCAAAAATCCACCTGTTGGTGGCGCTATAACAGGCCAATGTGAAAAGGGTGGGATGTATTCCTCAGCCTAGTAGGAAAGACGGACGGACGCACGCACACGCGCACGCACACACTGATGGACGGAGTGCAAAACATACTCTCTCCCCAAGCCTTTGGCCTGGTGGAGACAAATATTTGATGAAATTAGCCTATACATTTTCATTTGACCTTGACCCAGTGCTGAACTGGTAATTGGGCATTTTCCCAGTGGAAAAAGAAAAACAACAACCTATTGATTCATTTTCTATACAGGCCTACTGACTGTATAGACTGTTTCTCATGTCACATGCCGTTGCTCAGAGCCCAGGCAGAGCCCAAAAACATCTGTGTAAGGGAGGTGCAGTGAACTGAGTGAAGTAATGTGGTGGCCAGGCACGGACTGGCACAGAAAATCAGCCCTGGCATTTGTGGTTTTCACCGACCCAAAGATGGCCCAAAGATGCTACTATGTCATTTTGTATTACTTTTTGTTTTTGTTTTGGTTCAGCCTTCTGGCATCTGCCAGAATTGCCAGACTGTCCTGGTGGTGGCATTTAAGAATTCGGCCTGGTGGAGAGAATGAGTCAATACCAGGTAGCTCTTTGAGAGATGTCAGTGAGAGTGCTCCCTGTCAGGAGCCTGCCTGATACTTGGCCTATGTCTGCATACTGTCAGTGGTTTTAGAGGGGCGCTAGCCCCTGCTATATACTGTACAGCTTTTTGTCCTTAACTCGTGTCACATTTGCCATTGACAAGGAAAGTCATATGTGTCTGAACAAATCAGCTTTTTGTGGTAACACAAACATTAAATGCCATTGACAATGAATGGAGAATTTACGTCATATGTGGACAAGCAAATCGGCTTTTCCAAACACAGTGCAACTGTTTTAATTCAGCTCGGGGCTTTTATATAACACATAAATTCAGTTGTCATTTATGACACATGTAAAATGTCTGGATGCCCGTGAAAGAACGGGCATTCAGAAATTGTATTTGAATTAGTGTCATTCCTTTAACTCAATGTAATTGTCATTGGTCATGAATCATACAGATTAGCTTTAATAGTCAGGTCATTGTCTTTTGGTAGGCTCCACTGGACAGGTTGGGATGTGTTTGTGTTGGGCTGGAATTTGGAAACAGTATTTTCTTTTTAAAGCCTTCTTTTATCTTATCGCCTTATTTTGTTAAACTCTTATTTTTGCCTATAGGTTAGGTTTACACTGTACATAATTCTGCACATGCAGGACATGTGCGGAACTCCATATTGTTAACTCAATGTAATTGTCATTGGTCATGAATCATACAGATTAGCTTTAATAGTCAGGTCATTGTCTTTTGGTAGGCTCCACTGGACAGGTTGGGATGTGTTTGTGTTGGGCTGGAATTTGGAAACAGTATTTTCTTTTTAAAGCCTTCTTTTATCTTATCGCCTTATTTTGTTAAACTCTTATTTTTGCCTATAGGTTAGGTTTACACTGTACATAATTCTGCACATGCAGGACATGTGCGGAACTCCATATTGTTATGTCAATTTACTCAAGTATGATGACATATTGATGATGTCAGAGATTCTATGGTATATAGCACACATTTCATATGGCACTTGTCACTCAGCATTGTTGTGTGTTAAGAAACAGGCCTAAGGTTTTTGACTAGTGTGTGTTGCTCTGTGAGTCAAATATGGGGGACAAGCCTGTTTGGGAGCAGGTAGGATCTAGTTTTGTGGAAAACTACTACCACTTGTTTGACACTGACAGACCGCAACTAGGATCAATGTATATCGATTCATCATGCCTTACATGGGAGGGACTGCAGTTCCAGGGAAAAGCAGAAATCGTCCAAAAGCTTTCCAGTCTCTCCTTCGGAAACATTGCCCACAGTATAACAGCGCAGGACCACCAGCCAACCCCAGACAACTCCATCATGAGTATGGTTGTAGGACAGATAAAAGCAGATGAAGACCCCATAATGGGATTCCACCAGAGTTTCATCCTCAAGAACATTAACGGTGCATGGGTGTGCACCAATGATATGTTCAGGCTGGCACTACACAACTATGCTGCCTGAATCACACTCTCACTGTGGCCACAGTGGACTTGGAGGGTACAGTGTTGAAAAGGAAAGCAATATTATTGACTGGTGTAAATCCAGGTTCAGATCGAGTGTGTCAGCTTCTCCAGTTGCTACTTCACGATGCAAGATGTGCAGAAAGCAAAAGAGGAACCGGCTGACGAGCACCAAAAGACACTTTGCTCGGAGCTACACAAGGGGAGACCAGCGGTGAGTGGAGAAGGGCCCCAGGGTCGTTACTGTTGAGACTCCAGATGGACAAAGAGGCGTGTATCAGTTGCGTGGATGCACACCAAGAGAGGCTATAAGATCCTTGTCGTAAACTCCTCAACCAGGATGAGCTGTATTCGGGACAGACTGTCCCAAACGAGTTTCTTAGTCTTGGGTGTCCTCTTCCTATCAAGCAGTGATTGAGATATTCAGCATGTAAGGTTTCACTTGAACAGTAAAGACAAAAAAAAACTACTTTACCAGTTGATTGGTCTTTTGTTATCTCAGATATAATAAATAACAAAACAAGAAAAACCTAGAAAGGTGCATCCAACAGGGCCAAATCTCTGCCAGGTGGCATGCCTGGCATACCCCATATGCCATACCTTTCTTAGAAATAACACGATAGGAACTATGCACAAAAATGAATTTCACCTAACCGTTTTTACTATAAAACTCTGATGTGACAATAAAGATGATTCTTCTGATTTTGATTCTGCGTCCTGCACCCACCTATGTCTGATTGGGGCATGTGATCACAATGTTTCAGTTATGTGCATGCATTAATTAAAAGTCACAAGGAAAGGGGGAGGAACGTAAGTGTGGCTCCAATGTGGTTCTTTGACATCATGTTGATGATGTCATGTAATTGATGGCATCAGTGTGGAACTGATCGGTGGGAGGGTGGGTGGATCTGTGATTATGAATTCACTAAATGTTTAACATTCAGACAAAAAAATATTCACAATAATGTGAAAGATATTTGCGCCTCAAGATTCCTGACACATGGCAAATGGCAAAAAGAAAATGTTAAAAAAGGCAAAACTTTTTTCCCTCCCCCTCTCGCAGTATTTACTGAAATATCTTCAGCATAATGCAATACAGTCTGGTACCAGAGAATGTCTATCTGGAAATTCAAAACGGCTTTGTGAACTTGAGAATTTGAGAACTAGACATTGTGAAGACCTTATATTATTGGATTATTAATATTATTATTACTAGACTAGTAATTTAGTAGTAATCTACCCTGCTGTAGAGCACTGAGTCGGTAACGATAGAAATTGGAGATCCATGCCCGATGTCCCACCCGGCTATGCAGTACCCGTGTCAGAGTACCCGTTCCACCCATCTGTCTGCCCTTTTTATGCCCATATATGGAGATTTCTGTATCTGTCTCTCTTTGTCCCTTTATTCCTATATATGGAGTTCTGTGTCAGGCATGCCCAAATATGGAGTGTTGTGATGTCAGACATGCCCAAATATGGAGTGTTGTGATGTCAGTGGGGCGAACGGTTCTCAAATTACGTGGATTACAACAGTACACACAGACAGACAGAGACTTGGTGCATTTATAGATAGAAGCTTTTGGGTTATTATTGGGTTATATTATTACAGGATTTTTACTTTTTAGGGTAAGTTTACAAATAGGAAAAGATTCAGGTTGGGGTTAGGATTATGCATTAACATGTTAGATTTTAGAGGTTACGGTTGGTGCTATGCCTCAGCCTGATTTATATTTATATTATGTCATGCACCAAAAATAGATGATCTACAAGCGCACAACGTGACATGTTGTGAGCTTGTAGATCAGCTATGCAACCTGCAATGCTAGTCGCAACATCATTTTGATGAATTGATAATGGTGGGCCCTATTGTAAACAAGTGTAATGTTTTATGGTGTCGTCCACTCACAGTTAACAGTTTTTGTATTGAGTTGTACTTGAAATGTACTGTAATTCTGCAAACTGTTAATCAATCAATCAATCAATCAATCAATCAATCAATCAATCAATCAATCAATCAATTGCAACCATGTCCCCAATGGCAGTTGTGAGTGACTAGTTGCATGGTCTGGCCTTTACAGTAGGCTTCACTATTTTCATTACTCGCTCACTTAATGTGCTTTGTCATAGCTATATCAGCAGCCTCAACAGGGCAAAAGGCCAACACACTGATTGGAGCATGAGCTGTGCCACTGTCAAAGTAACAATATGACAACAGTGACATTAACAGTTCATGACTGTACAGAGTTTGTGTGGAGGCTAAATTGTAAGATGTAACATATTTAATATTACCACCTTACTCCATAAACTACACTGTTTACTAACCTGAATAGTGAATACCTGATAGTTATTACATTTTAATGAATCTATTGTATCTATCTATATAGATTTTATAACGTTTTATAATGTCGTTTTCGAACTTATTTTCATATTCGTAGATTAATATTTAAAAAAATAAAAGGGAAAAAAGACTGATCTGTACTGATCTCAGACCTAGCTGCTAAGCTGCCCAGTGTGCGATTGGACCCTAGCTGCTATGGCCCGCCCATTTGACTTATCCATCTGCAAGTCCCTGGTCTGTGATTGGTGCAGCTCGCATTATCCGTGACATCAGTGAGGGTTGGTTGCAGCGACCCGGTTGTTGATGTATTATCAAAAGTCGACTGTCATCCATAGCTGTGAACTGTCATCCGGATCACATCCCAACGGAGCGCAGCAGGTACAGTCAACTACATGACGCTCATTTTATGAATGCGAATGCGATTATACTGCCGCGACTAAAGGTAGATAACCGATTAGTGGTATAAGGACGTTGGAACATTTAAGCATAGCTGCCCTAAGCTGCCCTTAGCTTGGGTTAATGATCGTGTCGTATTGATTGAAGTGGTAAGAAACAGCTGAATTGACTAGTGTACTTTATTCGTAGTGTGTGATATTAATGGTCAGCCTGCCTTGAAGCTGCTGTGACGTGTGACCCCTCGGCTCAGTGTGATAGTCCATCTTTGTGAGCTGGAGTGGAGGTAATTTAATTTAAAGTTCATACCCTGAAGAAGGCAGTTGTACATCTGCCGAAACGTTGGTCCTTACTCTGCATCCTAATAAATAATCGGCACTTTGGCTATCAGTGTGTGCAGCCACTCTTTTGTCTTTTTAAGACTTAACTCTTTATTAATTTAAAGTTAACATTGATTGATTGATTGATTGATTGATTGAAAAATGTATTAACAGTTTGCAGAATTACAGTACATTTCAAGCACAAACTCAATACAAAGGCTGTTAACTGTGAGTGGACGACCCAATTAAGCATTACACTCGTTTCCAATAGGGTCCACCATGTTCAATTCATCAAACATAACATAACAATTATAGCCATGGTTCACATGATGCTCGTGTCATGATAATCATGACGGTCATGTTTCAGGGCTACATAACAATATGCCATAATA
The DNA here is from genome assembly GCF_951216825.1 of Electrona antarctica. Lineage (NCBI taxonomy): Eukaryota > Metazoa > Chordata > Actinopteri > Myctophiformes > Myctophidae > Electrona > Electrona antarctica. The sequence continues at coordinate 14,952,453 of NC_136809.1, read as the reverse complement.
AAAAGCTCTCAACAGTGCAGTGCTTGACTGCAGACATCAGACATAATTTCAGTTGTGTATTTAAACAAGTCCTTGCCTGCAATAATGGTTTAGTAGTGTTGTAGTGTTGATGAGAGTACAGTATTATTTTTGTAACTATAGTTCAAGTATATATTATGTATATACTGTAGCTGCCTATGTACTGTTGAAATATATCCACTGCAAGATAGCCTAGCTATATTACAATATAGTGTGCAGTTGCCTATGTTCTTTCCACAGCTTTTTCCATCTCTTTCTCCAGATAAAGATGCAGTTCATTGGTCGGATATTCGACACAGTCACATCTGTGTCCAACCTCTTCTCAAACCCTTATCGGGTCCGAGAAGTACAATTGTCTGACTACAGTGGAAAAGTCCGGCTTAAGGAGGAGGGACGTTTGTTTCTTTTCAAAAACCCTTCATATCAGTCATGGGACTGTCTGCTTACGTGTCCCGAAACTCCAACTATGGCTCTAAGGTAAAACAAAAAATATTGATTACAATGTAGACAATCAGACTGAAAGCCCACACACAAACGTTTAGCCAACCATATAGATTTCCACAGACTGACACGTAAAACAATTATTATTTAAGATACATTCTTTTTGCAGTTTAATGTTATTTCAGATAGGTCAGTCACGATAGGAAACCAAGGCCAAAGAGTGATGAAAGATTTATGCGAGACAGGACTTGGGGTCACATTTAATTGGTAACACTACCAATTATGTAGTTGAAAGGGAACCCCCTTAGTGGAACCCACGTAATGACCCTAAGGCCAGACCGCACCAATGCAAAGTCTAGTCCACCCCAATGCAACTACTTGCAACTGCCATTGCATGCTATGGTTTTGTAGCAAGGAGTTGCAACTACAGTAGTTGCCCTGGTGCGGTCTGGCCCACACTGGTCCACGACCACACATCGAGAACCACTGTTCTATACAGTATATCAAAGGGATATGTGTGATATGCTATTTGTGATTGATTAAGTAAATGTACATAGACCAGATGACCACTCTAATTTAAAGCAAATCATTATAACGCAAGGGGAGGCATTCTGGTTGGCGTATCTATCTATCTAAGTATCTAATGATAAGCTCCTTCTTAGTCTTCTGTAAGTAAAAGGTCATTACATCACTGACAGTTACATCCACTGGCATCCTTTTAGGCTATTCCAGGTTTCGACCGAGGAGAATGCCATGAACTGGTTCCCACAGTATGCCCTCAAGCTCCGCCCATTCTATGAGACCCTTCTGCTAAAGGCCGAAACAACCCAGCCAATAGTAGACTGCCTCCGTAGCCACCCTGACTGGAGCTCTGCCCATATCGCTGTGGACACTGGCCTGAGGGAGTGCCTGAAACACAACTATGTGCAGAGGTCAGACTGAGATTCTTCTTTTCTGGACTGGAGAGCTGCATTTTCTAGATATGGCACTCAGTTATTTTCAGTGACTGTGGGTGGGCACTGCTATTTTCATGTGCGTTCTTTTATAAATTAGAAGGAAGGAAGTCCACACACCGATGTCTTCCGGTGTGCAGATTTCCTTCCTTCTAATCTCTACGTATTTCTGTTCACCTGTTCTTCTATCTACACAGTAAAGTCCTCTCCTCAGTGTTTATTATAACTCTGCAAGTGTGCATATAACACTGTTCTGAGTTAAGTATTGTACATTGTAGTAAATATATTCATTATTGATTGATAGTTGATTATTATAATTGCTACTTGTGAGATTGTGAGATTTTATAACTAAAATACTGAAACCACAGTTGTAACTAATGAAAATGCTCTGAGTCTGGTCTGCTGTCTGGTAACAGCCAAATGTCCACCAACTTGTTTGTGAATTGTTTGTGTTGAGCAAGACGCATTCAATCCTCAAATACTCTTGTTATTGCGAATTGCCCAGGAAAACTATAAATTGTAATTGCTGAAATTACACAACTGCTATTTGCTTTTGTAGTCAGATCAATGCACGGGACACGTCAGGACAGACACCTCTGCACTTGGCATGTGAGCGTGGCGACGTGGTGTGTGTGAAACAGCTGCTGGAGGAGAGCCAGGCTCGCACTGACATCAAGGACCGTAACGGAGAGTCACCCATGCACTCCGCCGCCAAGCAGGACTCTCCTGCTGTCATACAGGTGAGAATCGGAGGACTTTTGTCTCCCCTGTGTTGTTTTACAGCATACTGTGTGTATGTACAGTTGGAGGCCATCGATATTGTCCTTTTCTTTTTGCTGAGGTTTGCGTGATCTGCGCAAAAGGACAGTTAACCCATTTTGGGCGGGAACCCCTTTTGGTGTTTTAAACATTATGTTATAATTTAGCTATTGAAAAATAGCAGATCTACAAGCTCATAGCGCGCCACCGAGTGGCGCGCTACGAGCTTGTAGGTCTGCTATTTTTGAAAAATCGTGAAAATATTTATTTCAGAAAACTGGAGGATTTAGAAGGATTTAAAAAAGAATTGAGGTCAGGCCTAAATGGGTCAAATGATAAGGGACAATATCGGTGGCACCCAACTGTACAGTGCTTATGTATGAATGTATCGACTACACTACAGTATACATGTACACACAAGAACAGACGAATTACAGCTCATGCTACAGCAGCATATAGTACTGTATGTGCATGGGCTCATGAAAGAGAACCACATATGGCTATGAACGAACACCGTAAACTGATGAAGAGTGTGAAAGAATGCAAAACTCAGAAGAGTTGTGATAATGTATTTATACAGTATCTGCCAACATGTGTGCATTTTATGAACCAACGGCACATTAATAATGTAAAAACATGACTATCCTAATTGTTCACAATCTAATCTTTTAAGAATTTGTGTCTGGATGACACGTACAAGATTTGTGGTAGTTTGGTACCCGACAACAAAACAGCTACACAGTAGACATAATTCCCTGAAAATGGCAATATGTTTGTTCAATCCTTTGTGGGATAACAACATGTATTTTTGAAAGGCAAATGATTAATGGAGTGCATAAGGTGTGGTCGAAAATAAATGGTATGCAAGTCACCACTGACCACAGTGAAAAATGCTGCTTGAAATTTTCAATAACAGATGAAAAGTCTTCTGTTGAGAATGAGCTGTTTACTACCAAGTCAAAGGAGGGTAGAGCCTCAAAGCATCAGTAAGGAGTTGTCATCAATAGAAATAAATATTTCAAAGTGTCCTGCAGCAACGCAGGTGTGCCATTAATGACACCCTCTTGTGTATTATTGCTTAATCAAAAGACAATTTGTGGTCTAGCACAGAACATAGGCTTCATTGCATACTGTATTGACTTTGATGCAATACCTCTTGTCAACCAGCAGAGGTCCTACCTCATCACAGGATTAAATCGAAGGACCATGTAGTGTAGAATACCATACAATACAGATTGATCAAAATACAAATACTGTATATTCACACAAAAAGTTAAAATCATCTATCCCTAGTATGCCTAGTCTCATAGACTGGGATCAATTCACTTTGCAGGTTGTTGAGCCGGTCTGGGTCTGAAGCGGATATTGTGTGCGTGCATGCGTGCGTGCGTGCGTGTGAATTACGGGATGCAGTAGGTGGGGCTCTAGACCAGATCACAGAACTGAGCATGAAATAGAAAGAAAGCAGGTTTCCAGTCAGGTAGTAGTACTGTGGTAAGCTTGGTGTGAGGTTGCTGAAACCTGACTCGAGTGACTTCATCTGAGATGAGTCTAGCTCTAGCCCCTCCTCCCTCCCTTCACAACATCCACTGATGGGTCATGTTATATCGCTATTCTATCATCGACCGAGATGCACTTTGCATTGCATTGCTGAGGTAATTTGGGAAGCGGGGGATTGAGTGATAACCAGTCACAACGTTTTAAAGATCTTTAAAATGGAACCTTAAATGTCATGAAACATTGCTACATCTTTGGTAACATTGCTGTTTACCAGTTGTAGATCACATGCAAAGTGATTAGACTTGTTACAAAACTTAAGCAATACTGTGTGATAGTGATACTGATCCTAACATACTTGAATAATCGACATGGACTGTCGCCAGGGTCGCTTATTTATTTTTTCTATCCGCTAGTGTAAAACGTCAGAGGCTAGCTAGGCTATTCTGTTTCTGCCTCTTTCCTGCTCGTTGGAACCATAGGTTGGAACGCGCAGTGTTGTATTACTATAGTAACAGGATGAGATGCATGTTGAGTTAATTGTGTGGTTGCTTTACAACATGACTGTTCCCTAGGCAAAGAAGTGTGTGTGTGTGTGTGTGTGTGTGTGTGTGTGTGTGTGTGTGTGTGTGTGTGTGTGTGTGTGTGTGTGTGTGTGTGTGTGTGTGTGTGTGTGTGTGTGTGTGTGTGTGTGTGTGTGTGTGTGTGTGTGTGTGTGTGTGTGTGTGTGTGTGTGTGTGTGTGTGTGTGTGTGTGTGTGTGTTATTACAGTTGTACCTTCTTCATCATCATTCTATTAACCCCCATTCTGTTTTGCATCTTCCTGTCTCCTCTAACCCTCCGTCCATCTTTCATGGCACCAGGTGCTGTGCTCACGCCTGTGTGCGGGGGTGGATGAGCTCAACAATTCTGGGGAGACACCGCTCCACGTGGCATGTCGCCTGGGCCGGGTGGAGTCCGTCAAGGCCCTCCTGAGCGGCGGTGCCAGGTGCGACGTCGTCGGAGGCAGTGGGTACCCTATACACACTGCCATGAAATACAATGAAAAGGGGTGAGTGAGATGGATGATGCTGTGGATTTATTAATAATCATGGATAGGTGTGCTGTTTGTCTTCTTTGTGTTCTTTGCTCTTCGTCTTCTGTAGTATAGTGACATGCCCATGCCCAGGTTGAAAGTGGTTAAGTCTGTCTGTGGGTTTTATGGATATTGAAAAGTGTAGATAAATAGTAACTACATTGTATCCATTGGAACAAGGGTTATTTCCCAAGGTTTCTGCCCAACAGCAACGATATGCATGTCTGAATATGTGTGCGTACTAGTCCCACTTTTCCTGTCCGTTTCTCTGCTAGCTGTGCTGAGGCTATCCTGACGGCAGACCCAGGCCAGCTGCAGGCGGAGGATCTTTTGTATGGAGGAACCCCTCTACACTGGGTCAAGACAGCTGAGGTAAAGAACAACACAATATAGTATAGTAGTCTTTATACTGTAAATTCACATGCTGCAACAGATGACAAATGACACAAATTCAGTGCTTGAGGAACACATCTGTTAATCCCTCTCTCTTTCTCTTCTCTGCCTACATGTCCACGTCTCTCTTTCAATTGCTTTCTACCTTTCTCTCTCTCTCTCTCTCTCTCTCTCTCTCTCTATATCTCTCTCTCTCTCTGCCAGATGTGCCTCATGCTGTTGGAGCGTGGCTGCTTAGTGAACTACCTCAGTAAGACGGGGGAGAGCGCCCTCCACATCCTGACCAAGAAGGACCGCTTCGAGGCAGCCATGGTGCTGCTCACTCATGGAGGAGACGCCAACCTCAAAGGGCAGGACGGAAACACTGCTCTGCACCTGGCAATGAAGGTGTGTGTAGGAAATATACGCTCTTCCCATGAAATATACCAGTCTGTTTAATCCAGGTTAAAGATATCCCTAATAGATTGCAACACTTGTGTAATAGAGTCTCGTTGATTTCCCTGGGAAATGACAAAAACTACCGGAGAAACAACTATTAGCTACCAAGCTAGTTGGTCTACATAAAACGTCCTGTATGTTTTATTATCCATTATTTCTATGTAGTCTATATGTCTTCTATGCAATTATTGTCTTCTCATAGTAATTATGGATGAACTATATATTTGTTTTTATTGAATATGCGGTTCCATGTTTTACCCTCTGCTTTGTAGCTGGACCACATGGAACTGATCAAGGCTCTGATTGTGTTCGGGGCAGACGTAGAGATTCACAATGACTTGGGAGAGACACCAGGACTCATCGCTGCACGTACCAGCAAAGGTAGGGATATATTATGGAACTATGATGGACATTGTAAAAGAAGTGAGCAGAGGTTGAGGAAAACCCTAAGGGCCAAGTTAAAGGGCCTTACCCTGATCTTACAAGCCAGTTTGAGACTCACAAGCTAACATCTACAGTATGTCCATTGAAGAGCATGTGCATTGTTGTAAATGGTTTAGATTGGTTTAGAATGTAATAATTAACATGATACGCAAGGTTTACACAGAAGATGTGAACATCAAACAGTATGTCATCATTTAACAAACTTGTTAAATCTGCTCTTGTAGTTATTGTTCAAACAACTCACCCATGTTTTTTTAGACTTTTCATTATCCAGGCATGCATATGTCGTATCGTATTTGTAAAATAATACAACAATATTGAGTCAGACAACATTATATCATAATTAGTCACTCATGGATGCATCTCTCTCTATGCAGTGTTATAACATGTGTGTGTTTGTTGCAGGTTTGATGGGGTGTATTAATAAACCTGAGATATACTTTGTTAGATGCTCAATGTAGATCTATAAGCTCACAACGCATCGCAGCACAACACTTTGTGAGCTTGTATATCTGCTATTTTTGGAGTACAACACTGGTAGTTAGTTAAATATAGTAAAAACCAGGCTTTATAATATGTGATCTCACCACTTTTATCTTGAAGGATGTGCTAGCGGTTTGTTTGGATTATTTTATTTGTAAATGCATTCTCTTCAGTCCGTTTCTTCTCATCCCCTCCCTCTCTCTTTATCCCTCCCTCTTCCTCACACTTCGTCCGTGCATGTCTTGATGTGCGCGCATGTCTAACCCAGGGGTTCTCAACGTTTTTGGCCCGGAAATGCTTTGGCAATGTCTCGGGACCCCCGCCCCGCCCCCTCCCGACCCCCAATATAAATTGACTGCTACAATAACCTTAAACCATTTTGGGCGGGAACCCCTTTTGGTGTTTTAAGCATTGTTATAATTTAGCTATTGAAAAATAGCAGATCTACAAGCTCATAGCGCGCCACCGAGTGGCGCGCTACGAGCTTGTAGGTCTGCTATTTTTGAAAAATCGTGAAAAAAAAAACAAAAAAAAACATGTATATATATATATATTTTTTTTAATAATTTGGGGACCCCCTAAAATAATTTGGCGACCCCCCCGAGGGGTCGCGACCCACGGGTTGAGAACCCCTGGTCTAACCCCATTGGCTTGTGTGTGTGTGTGCTGTAGGCCCTAACAGAAAGATACTGCTGGACATGCTGTGTCATGTAGGGGTACAGCGGTGTCTCCCTCCCTCCCCCAACAGTCCTCCCCCCAGCAACGTCAAGGCCACTTCTCCAGGCATAGGTAATGCCCGTCCTCCATGCCATTTCTTCTCATTTCCTTTCCTTTACTTAAAGGTTAAGACCACTTACCAGGTTTTGGTTGTGTAGTTACCTTGCCATGATGTAACTCCAAATGTGTAACTCTAAATGTGGACAAGAAAAAAAAATAATGCTCCAGTGATTAGAAATTGATAATTCAAAATGTGCTCCACATTTACTTGCATTGTATGCTGAAACAGCTCTCAAAGTCACTCTTTTAGTACGTAAACAAACACAAACAAAGCCGGGTCCACGGCTCCAGTCTGGGTTATCTATCTAATAAAAATGGCTAAATCAACAGGAAGTTAACATTTTTATAAAAATAAATAAAACAGCATGAGTTTTGGTGATGCTCTATATTGTCTGAATCAACTTTTGTGTGTGTTTTTATACATACTAAAAGAGCATATTTTGAATTATCAATTTCTAGTCACTGGAGCAATCAATTATTTTTGACTTCTTGTCCACATTTGGAGTTACATCATGGCAAACCCAAACATCATGACACAACCCAAACCTCTACAAAAGTGGTCTTACCCCCTAAGCCCCCCGGCTGAATGTCTTCTTCATGAGTCCCTGGAGGGGCTGGCGTGTCCTCAGAGAACCTCCCTCTCAACCGTAACCGCTTCGACGCTTGCTTTACTCTGAGTTTTCAATGGAAATAATGAGCTGGTTTGTTATTTTGTAATGATAAAAAAAAAAAAAACGTTTGCGCACCACCCAGGCCTTCATCTTGTCGTTTATCTGTTTTTGTGCTTGGTGTGGTGTTTGTAGACCGTTAGGGATGGAATGTTAAAATTGTTAACCGTGTACACGACAAAGGACCAATTAACCAAAAATGTAACAAATATGTATTTATTTATTGTATATAATTGTAGCTCATGCACCCGTGACCCGTGTTACACCCGTCCTGTTTTTCAAAGCAACTGTCAGCAGTTCTCAGATTGGATTGAACAAATTCATTAGTGAGTGATACGATTCGAAGCGCTTCTACTTACGTAAGTGCTTCTACTTAGTGCTTCATTCTAATATGGGACTTGCACTGCATTTTGTACCACAGCCAACATCACACTGTCCAGAGACACAATATACTTACTTTGTGCTGTTGAACTTGCCCAACGTATGTATCAAATAACCATCAAAACAAGAGGCATGTTTTAAGGGAGAAACATATCTTTGTATTATACATAATACATTATGCAGCATAACCTAATTACAGTAAGTTTCACTTTCATATTTATTGGATTTGATTGTTGGTTTTGTTTGCTGTGTTCATGTACAGACAACCTATCTCCCAGACTCCCTCCCCAGTCAAGACTTCAGAGTTTGAATGAATGTAGAATTATGTGCAGGATGTCATTGGTATACATATAATATAAAATATATATGGGCCTAATTTAACTAACTAAACCCCTTTTTTAATACTTCATTTTAAAAGAAAATACCTCTCTCACAGCTATGCCAGTGTGCCAGTGATCACCCTCCCATGTGCCAATGTTGGCACCCGTGCCCAAGGTGGCCTACCCCATGTGCTACATAGGATACAGCTGCTGTATCCAAGGATCCTACTATGCACTGCATTGTTAATTTATACAAATATGACATCATGATGCAGTTCTAACCATGATTAACTGTTAACACTCCAAGTTAAAGAGCTTTTATGCCTAATGAAAGGATTCTCCTCCAAGCCCATTTTTTGCTGTAAAAAAAAAAGGGGGGGGGGGGGGGGGGGGGGAAATGTTAAACGTAAATAAAATAACACAAGTTAGGCTGTTGAATACATAGCGAGTGTGGATATTATAATTCTATCACTTGTCATCTGTAGTTTCTTATGTTTATAGTCAAGTTAATGATCTGTCATTGGCTGACAGGGTTTGGGGACATCATGCATGTGGCGGCCGCAGTGGGCGCTATAGGAACATCCAGTGTTGACGGCCCTAAACCATCGAAAAATAAGTATGTTTGGCAAAAGGTTATGCTCTCACTGCAGAATTAAAAGGACTGGGTGAAATGCAGGCATGTATCTCACTGATATAATGATCTTGTCCTGTCCTTCCAGGATAGACAGAGTGCTGTGTCTGGATGGTGGAGGGATAAAGGGTCTGGTGTTGATCCAGATGCTTATAGCCCTGGAGAGAGAGGCTGGCAGGCCCATCAAAGAGCTCTTTGACTGGGTGTCTGGTACAAGCACTGGAGGCATCCTGGCACTGGCCATCGTCCATGGTGAGACAGCCTTTTGTGTGTGTGTGTGTGTGTGTGTGTGTGTGTGTGTGTGTGTGTGTGTGTGTGTGTGTGTGTGTGTGTGTGTGTGTGTGTGTGTGTGTGTGTGTGTGTGTGTGTGTGTGTGTGTGTGTGTGTGTGTGTGTGTGTGTGTGTGTGTGGGGCTTTGTGTGCATGTCCGCGTGTGCGACCTTTCATAGTTATTGTTTTGTTTTGTATTTGCATTAGTTTGTATGACTACTGTCGAAATTATTATGTCTGTATATTTGTGTCACTCCAATATTGCGTAACATTCACTGTACTTGTGGTTCTGATTCTGAAGTCCATGGCTCTGTTTTTCGTCCCTGCGTTTAGGTAAGTCGATGGATTATCTGCGCTGTCTATACTTCAGAATGAAGGAGCAAGTGTTCAAGGGGTCCCGGCCCTATGAGTCAGCGCCGCTCGAGGACTTCCTGAAGAAAGAGTTCGGAGAGAACACCAAGATGACAGAAGTTCGATATCCCAGGTAACTGCAACAACACCGGAGTGTGGGGTCAATGTTTTATTTATTTATTTGAACAACACGTTCAAGTTAAAGTTCAAAATGTAGTACCTACATTTTGAGTACATAACACTGATCACTGTCTCCCATGGCCTTACTTGACTGCCCACATGACTACATTTCTGCTTTCTTTCAGTTCCTCATTTACCATTTCTTGTTTCTTGCGCCAGTTCCTTTTTTTTTAAGTGTGGTTTCCTGCCGTTTCTTTATTTCATCTTGGACAGGGTATTGGTAACCAGTGTGGGTTTTTGTTTACTGTGTCTCTTACTGTGTCATTTTCGATTGATTGAATACTTTATTAAGAGAATTTACAGTTTACACCCAAGGAAGCACTATGGCTTGTTTCCATTGGGATCCATCAAAACATTTAATGACAGTCAGACAAATAGACAATACTTTGCAAAAACATATAAACGAGTATAAATTGAAAATATAAATATGTACAGCAAACAGTTTCCAGACAAGTTCCGAGTTGCAGCCACCTGTAATTGCTTGTGTTTTTTTTATGACTGTTGGTACGGCATTCCACATTTCGGGAATCTGGGTTGAACGTGATTTGTGGAGCTCCCTCTGGTGTTGTGACCGTGGACGTCAGTGACGTTTTTGAAGTAGTTTGATGGTATATTATCCAGTGTGGTTTTGTGTTAACCGTTTTCTCTTTCATATTGTACAGGGTAATGGTGACCAGTGTGCTTGCAGACAGACACCCAGGGGAGCTGCACATCTTCAGGAACTATGATCCTCCCTCCAGCCACAGAGAGCCCCCCTACGCCACTACAGCTACGTTCAAGCCCCTCACCATCCCACAGGGTACAGTCTGGCTGCACTTACTGCTTGATCAGATGTAGCTATTACTAACGTCTCTCTTGTTGCCACAATGTTATTGCAAAATCTCACTAGAGCAGGGGTTCTCAACCCGTGGGTCGCGACCCCTCGGGGGGTCGCCAAAATATTTTAGGGGGTCCCCAAATTATTTTCCAAAAAAAAGAAAAAAAAAAAAGATTTATTTATAAATTTTATTTTCACTTTTTTTCAAAAATAGCAGACCTACAAGCTCGTAGCGCGCCACTCGGTGGCGCGCTATGAGCTTGTAGATCTGCTATTTTTCAATAGCTAAATTATAACAATGCTTAAAACACCAAAAGGGGTTCCCGCCCAAAATGGTTTAAGGTTATTGTAGCAGTCAATTTATATTGGGGGTCGGGAGGGGGCGGGCGGGGGTCCCGAGACATTGCCAAAGCATTTCCGGGGGTCCCCGGCCAAAAACGTTGAGAACCCCTGACTTACTGCATGATCAGATGTAGCTATTACTAACGTCTCTCTTGTTGCCACAATGTTATTGCAAAATCTCACTAGAGCAAGTGCTACAGTAGCTCAAGCATCATTCTTGCAAAGGAATGTTTGTTGTTGCTAAGTGTTCTCCAATGCTGGCATACACAAGGAAAATTGGGGGTTCACGTCGCCCCTCCTGACAATCGCAGGGGAGTTCCCGATTCGAGGCTGATATCACCGGTTATGTGCCTAAATGATCCTGAAGTGTGAGGCGTTTACAGACATTTTCTTAATGTTACCAACTTGATGATGGGAGTCCACGCAACTTTAAATTGTAAATATCATGATCATTATGATTGTTTACCTGACTTATCGAACGAGAGGAACAGCAATGGAATATTGAGCGGAAACCCACAGTAGAGCGAGCTGACTGGTTGAAGTGAAATCAAATACTTTGACGTGCAAATATATGAAAATATATTGCATCGAGTCGGGTTATTTCCTCCTGTCAATGAGTTCACAGGGATTCACCACGTATACTGTAGGACACATCAGCTGATTGCATAAAGCAGTGGTGGAAAAAGTACTCAAGGTTATCAATACTGCAATATAGTCTTTCGGACAAATCGGCAAATGGCCAAAATGTATATAAGGCTGCAGTGGTTACTATATGTTTTTTAATAATAATCAAAACCTACAAAATAACTAGTAACTAAAGTTTTCAAATAAATGTAGTGGAGTAAAAGTACAATATTTGGATCCGAAGTAGAAGTAAAAGTATTGGAAATTTGGAAATGAGTACAAATTCCTCAAAATTGCAATTAAGTACAGTACTTAAGTAAATGTTGTGGTCTTAGTTACATTCCAGCACTGGCATAAAGCTTGTCTTTCACAAGATGAATCCCCTGCTTCTTGTGATTAACCACTTAAACCCTGTATTCTTAGAGTTACAACTGTACACGGTCTGTACACGGACCTGAGTTACAACAGTACACGGTCTGCTTCCTTCCACACAGAATCTCTTCACCAGACAATGTTGGGACGTGTTGTGAGCTTGTACAGTAGATCTGCTATTTCTGACGAAAGTTCCCCATCAAGTTAAGACAATTCCAGTTTTTTTTGTAATTCAAAGCATACCTTTTTTTAGACATCTCTGACTTTTGCTCGGAGAAATGTTGTTTTTCTCTGAAGTTATGTTTGATTATACCACAGGTCGTTTCGAGGAAGCAATCTGATTGGTTGAAACAGCCTTCTAGCCGTGGGTTAAACCAGCACCATTCACCACCTAATCAAAACAAAGAATTCAGCTGCTCTGTTCTCCCAGAGCGCTAGCAAACTCGGTGGCTAGGCTAGCTAGTTTCTTGGGACATTTGTGGTCGTAGTGACTACATCTGTCATTAAAAAAATATATTCTTTCAGCGATTTTCTTAGTTTTAAGGGCAACTGTTGTATAATTGCAATATTACACTCGAGGGTGTAATATCACTTCAGTGATGCTTGCGGAACTCGACTTCGTCTTGTTCCTCACCGCATCCCTGTCGTGGCAATAATCACGTTAACCCACACCCTCTTGTGTAATATTGCTTAATTATGTGAGTGTGAAGTCCAAGGAATCCCCACTCGTAAATCGACAGGTGTGTGGTCCTGCGTTGACTCTTGACTCAATCGTCATTAATAACATATACAAAATAACAATATTTCAGTATATCTGTGGTCTCCCATGTTATCGGTTAAGATTTTAAAATCCTCTAGTGTGCACCAAGCATTAAAGCCTATACCAAATTCTAAATGATCTCTATTTTTGTTGTAGGGCTGTATTTTGCATTAGCAAACATAAAACAGAGCAGTCTTCTGTGTGTCTCTGAAACGCACATGTCATTGTGCTGAAAAGTTTACTCCAGTGATGGCACTGGGGTAAAACGTATTAATGTGAAAATAACTAGCAATACAGCGTGGTTTTACAGCCACTACCCTCGGTGGCCGTGACATTGTCCCTGTTTATAACGGTTTATGGCGAAATAGCGATCTTCAGACTTCCGAAAATATCAGTTTCGTAATGACCTACAGTCTATGGTAATGACACAGCACTGTTTTGCAAGAAAAGAAAAGTACAGTATTATCATCTTTAACATTCATCACTCGGAATGCAACAGGAAATGTTTGTGAGTTCACAGTTCACACACAGTACTCTTTTGAACATAACACAGCTATTCCTAATGCAAAGCATATTAAGTCTCCAGGTTTTCCACGTTATTTAAGCACCAGCTGTGTTGTTGTTGCAGGATGGGAGGATGAGGAAGTGTTGATGGTAGGATACTCTGTGCAGCCCCCCAGAAAGCGTAGCGTGACTGATGAAGGTGTGTGTGTGTGTGTGTGTGTGTGTGTGTGTGTGTTGCCCACGAGACACTATGAGCACGGAAATGGCACAGGGGTCACGCCGAACTTTGGATTTTGCGGGTCACGGGTTTCCACCAAAATCTGTCTCGTATCCATTCGTCCATGATTGATAATCTTATTTTATGTCCAATCAGAGCAAATTGTATGGCGAGCCGCCCGCTCAAGTGGTGCCGCACCGACCTACTTCCGCCCAATGGGACGCTTTCTGGACGGAGGGCTGCTGGCCAATAACCCAACATTAGACACCATGACAGAAATCCACCAGTACAACAAAGCCCTGAAATCAGAGGTACAGTAGGCAATTAAATAAATAAATGCAATGTTTTATTCTTCTTCTTTCTGTCTGTGTCATGTTGTGTACTCATATTCACTATCAATCACATAGTTTGTGCCATTCATCTTTGTGTTCTCTCTTCTTCATCCTCAGGGGCGTGGTGAAGATATCAAGAAGCTAGGCATTGTGGTCTCTCTTGGCACTGGTAAGTCAAATATTTTTCAGCAATGTATGTATGAGGACAATGTATTGTATGTATGTATAAATTGCTTCAATCTTAGCAGTACACAAAATATTATAACATGTACTACTTCCTTGAGTTGATCAACTTTAGTATGCTACGGTTGCAGCTGTGATAATTTGTGAACGAACCACAATGCTCAGTTTTCAGTGGCGAACAGGCTGGCTGATTGTGTCCATGTTCTAGTGTGATGAGGGTCAAATGGCTAAATGGAAATCTTTATGAATACTCCTCAGCAAAGCATAAAAAATGCTTGAAACAAGAACAATGTTGGTGTAACTAAGCAATTATCAGAAAAATAATCACTTTCATTATAAGTCATATTCACTGTGACTTCATTTCACCACGCACTTCAGGCAGAATCCACTAGCAGCATGAGCTGTGATTGGTCTACTTTTGAGGGGACAGACATGTGGGGCTTTAATGGTGGTGTTATTAACTGACGTTTTTGAAACATGCATGTGCGATCTCCAGGCAAGCCTCCTCAGGTGGTGGTGAATTCAGTGGATGTCTTCAGACCCTCCAACCCTCTGGAACTGGCCAAGAGCTTTGTAGGAGCCAAGGAGCTTGGCAAAATGTTGGTGGACTGTGTAAGTATATATTAATGAATGAATGAATTAATTAATTCATTCATTCATTCAACCTTTATTTAAGATTCTCCGAGAAATCGTTGAGGGTCACCCTAATTTGCAATATTACACTGTGAAAAATACAAACAATGATTTCCTACGTGATCAAATTAATTCAAATGACATCAACAAATAACACATTTTAACGAATAAACCTCAGCATTTGCCACCTCAAACAAGAGGCCATAACATTTCCACTGTGGTCTGCGGGGTCTTTCAATTAAGCACACAGAGATTTAAAATACATTCTAGAGTAGACAACATGCAGAGATGAGTAACCTACATTGTGTTTAAAATTGTTTCCCACCTTCTAACAGCAGCACCACAACTGAGAGTGATTATTTTACGCTTCTAATCTAAGAGCTTTTTTGTATCTCCATTTCCGACCCCTACAGTGTACGGACTCAGATGGCTGTGCAGTGGACAGGGCCAGATCTTGGTGTGAGATGATTGACACATTGTACCACAGGTTGGTCAATCACACACGTTCCATTATCATTTCACTATATCTATACTTCTATGTCTGTCTTTCATTAGTCTTCCCCTCTCTGTTTTTTGACTCTCAACCGCTGACCTTATCCATCACCACGTCCTCCTGCCCTTGTCCTTCACTCCAGGTTGAGCCCTCAGTTGTCTCAGGAGGTGATGTTGGACGAGGTAAGCGACGCTGTTTTGGTGAACATGTTGTGGGAGACCCAGATGTACCTGTACGAGAAGAGGGAGGTCATCCAGGAACTCGCCAAACAGCTAGCGGAGAACTGACCCACCCCATGGAGAGACTGAGGGACAATGAGAGGGCGGTGAGGCAGGGAGGGAGGGTGTTATTATTGTCCATACTGAATATGTTTGATGTAAAGCTCCGTTTCTGTGTGACTGCAAAAAATGCCTTGTGACTACGTGCATAATACAATGTCAGGTATGCCGGGTATTAGATCTTACCAGCAAAGCGCAAGTAGGTTGTTGCATTGTATTGCTGGGTTACCTGTGCTGGGTTACAGGAAAGAGATGTAATGGTGACAGACAGGCTTTAGCTGTAACACTGAGGACGTGTATGTTATGTAGCAACTAGCAACATCCGACCTTATTGGAGTTACTACACCGTAGTACACCAAGGTCTCTGCACTGCAAGTAAGAATGAAGACATTCCTGTACAGGTTGGCAACAAACAATAGTTTTTTGTAATTGATTCATCTGTTGACTTTCTTTAGAATTATTTGATTAATGATTGACTATTTGATTTGTTGAATTATTTATGTAATTTAGATATCTTATATACAATTGAAAAGGTGTCCCCAAAAGGTGTCCCCAGGACAGGAACAAAAGGCACCAGCTACTACGTCACTGACACGCTGCAACACGCTGCAACACACACTGCAACAACACACTAACACGTCACACACTTACCCTCCGCGTCGTTGGTTCCCTATCTCCTCATGTCGCGCCGCACGGCCACACTCGACACCAGCCGCGTAAAAACTGTCATCGCACTGCCACTACAGCCGGCTCCCGTCCACACTCGCAAACAACATCAATATCAATAATAAACACAAACACGCCACAAGCACCGACACCCCCGCCTAATTTCTTGCCACGTCTATGAAAACAAGCACAAAAAAAATGCCATTCAACACGCTACTTACACACACTACCACTCGCTTACAATACGCGGACCTGGCAACACTACATTCCCTCTCCCATTGGCTCACAGCCCACCACGTGACCCACACAGGGAGGGAGACGATTGCGTGATGCTTCTATGTACAGGATTCTATAGGTCACCACTTTTGGTGTGACACACACACGGCTTCTGTTTACTAGAAGAAGAAGAACTACACAGCGCACACTCTGATTCTAACTTGGACACTTACCATAATGCTAACACGACCGCGTCGACACCTGGCGTGGTACAAGCGGGACAAACCCAGGCGCATATATGGATACCAACAACAACACTACACGCACACGCGCGCGCTGCAACAACAAACAGCTACGTCCAGTGTGTGTGTGCGTGCGTGCGTGCGTGCGCGGGGGGGGGGGATTTTGGATCGCCTCGCGATGCAGCTGAAATGGCACACACACACACACACACACACGCCACAAGACGCTAATAATAATAATAATAATACACAATTACAACACTACACTAATCATAACAACAGCACAGAACAGTACAGTACACATGAGTACAGTACAGAAAGAAAGCTCACATCAGAATATTAATCCATGTAATAATAATAATAATAATAAAACATAATAACACAACACTAATAACTATAATATCAACAGTACAGAGAACAGTACAGTACATCAGAATATTAATCCATGTAATAATAATAATAACAATAAATAAGCACACAACACTAACAACAGTACAGAGAACAGTACAGTACACATGAGTACAGTACAGTACAGTATACTGTTCCTGCGCCTTGCCATGCTCTTTCAATCATAATAATAATAATACATAACAACACTACACTAATAACAACAATAATATCAACAATACAGCGAACACTACAGTACACATGAGTACAGTACAGTACAGAAAGAAAGCTCACATCAGAATATTAACCAATGTAATAATAATAATAATAATAATAATAAATAATAACACAACACTACTAACTATAACATCAACAGCACAGAGAACAGTACAGTACAGTACATCTGAATATTAATCCATGTAATAATAATAATAATAAAAAAACACTAACACAACAGTACAGAGAACAGTACAGTACAGTACACATGACTACAGTACAGTACAAAGACTTACAGTACAGTACAGTACAGTATACTGTTCCTGCGCCTTGCCATGCTCGCTTTCATACGCACATACACAAAACCAAACAGGGCCACTCAGCCAGCTTGGCAACTTTGCGCTTTCCAAGCAAATGCATAAATGAAAACATCATGGGTTGCCATTGCCTTCTTCCCATTTGCGACGCATCGCGTTAGGATGAGCGGGCCGAAGGCCCGCGAAATTCTAGTATACATACATACAATAACTGAAAAATAAGGCGTTAAAAAAACAAAAGGGTAGGTTCTCATCACCAGTTATCTGAACCCAAACTACTACTTACTTTTACTTAGCAATAAAACAAAATCACATTTTATATTATTGTAAACATTGTAAATGCACCATAAATCACTACACCGATCCTATTCTGGGAGCGAACATTCAGCAAAAATGGTAGACCTGCAAGCTTTGTGAGCTTGTACATCATCGGCTATTGTTGGGAAAGAGATTTGGTGTAGAGGGAAACGTCAGCGGATCTTGTATAGCCCTGTGGGGGAGTGCTTTGGCAAAAGTGAGGGGGAGTCAGAAGTATGTGCGAAAGCTCAATTTTGATTGGCTGTGAAAGTAGTCCATATGAATTGCTCCGTCTGGTTCCTTGTTATTTTCCCAACCTAAAGAAGGCATAGGTTTTTACACTGTGGCACAGAACGGGTCAGCTGTCTAGAACAGCCACAGGCCTCAGAAGTACAGAAACAAATCAATATGACTTCATAATATGACGGAAGGGAAGAAAAAAAATGTAAGAAGAGAAAAGACTGCATCTAGTTCTTGTAATCTTGTAGCTTAGCTTGACAAAGCTAAATGTCAAATAACCACATCTGCCTTTTTTATCAGTGGGCTTGATTTCATATAACCACCCTTATATAACCATTTCCATGCCTTTAATGGTAATACATGTATACATTGTTTTAATACGTGAAAGATGACTGTTTCAACTGGACTTGAATGAATGAACAACTTACTTGAAGTAAAGAGGAATGAATCCAAACTTCTATCTGCACTATATAACTTGGAGTAATGTGTTACATCTTGTACTTGACAATATGAGGTGTATACTGTATTATAGTACTAATTATATAAGTAAAGTATTTGAATATTGAACTGAGTGTTCTTTTGTCCGTTTGTCCCATTGGCCTTGCATTACGTTTTTGCTGAGCTCATTCATGTTCGCTGCAGGATGAAACCTACTTTTCACAGTACCATTATAGAAATAATTATCATAGAGTTAAGTTAACAATTGTGACTTGTCTGCTAAAGTGTGTAACTTAAAGAAAAATAATATTGTAAGGACTTCATAATAGTTGGACATTTTAATAAAATAGTAATAATAGAATAAATAGAACAGAACAAAGGAGTGGATTTAAGCTTGACCTGGCCGAATAATCAAGTTAAATCAATTTATAATCTGAGCCAAACTCTTCTCCTTGAGTTGATCAATTACGATGAAGCCGCTCTTCATTTACCCTTTTATTTATTCATTTATTTATATCCTTTGTACATTTTCTTTCTTTTCAAAATCTTTTTATTCAGGTTTTGACAGTAGCCCAGGGGCAAGTATTAAACAGACATATAAAATAAAACTCAATCCCCTATCCCACCCTCCCCCCCACCCACAATCCCAAGGATAGTCGGAAAAACAGTCTGGAGGAAATAAAATAAATATATATATACACACATACACAAAATACATGCATACATAATTACAAAAAATTAAAATATAATAAAATAAAATGCAGATTTTTCATAGCAGAGCAGATTTTGTTTCCGCTGTGGTTTGGCGTTGGCCGGGGCATAGGCACGGCACACTATGCAGTTTGTGTGTTGTGGTAGAATGTCATAAACGGGCCCCAGGTCTTGTAAAAACCCTTTGTACATTTTAAGGAACAATTCAACACAAGATAGACCTAATACCCTGAAACCTAACATAAACATACTGTAACATGAAATGCATTTGTGTAGCTACATAGTCAAATTCAACACGTTCAATTATGTGGGAGACCCACAAGTTCATTCACTTGTAAAAACAAAAGCGGTGATTCTCACTTGGAGGACGTTTTAAAGTTGACGGCTGCATACTGGACATCTTGTCTCTGAGGTGGTTGGCTGTTGGAGTTGGTAGAAGGAGGGAAGTGGACGCTGCTGTAGTGAAGCTCATCCTGTGGTTCAGTGGGTCCATGTGGAGCAGTCACAAGTGTTCTGGACACAGCTGAGATGTTGTCATACATAGGATCTGACTTGGTCTGATGGGGAGACAAGAGAGACGTAAGTTGTGTGTGGTGGGGTATGGTGGTTGGTGGGTAAATTATTTTTCTTTAGATCTCTCTCTCACACACACACACACACACACACACACACTCACAACACTGCAGTTTGCGGTCCAGTAATTCTAATACCTGTCTGCTTTGTGCTGGATCAGTGCTGGAGGTCTGACTTCTCTTCTTCCTACATTGAACCAGAAAACGATAATAATTGAAGGCACCACTTGTAGTAATAGAAAAGCAGAAATGTAGATTCAGGAATTAGAAAACAAAATAACTTTTTTTTACCTGATCCACAGGCAGGCCAGTACCAGAATAATCAGGCTGAGGCCGACTACAGTAATTACTACTATAGCTGCATTCTTAGCGGCTGGTGATTGTGTAACAGCACATGGAAATACAGCACACAAAATCATTATAAAGTTATGAACAGTACTGCAGTAGTAGAATGTTCTGGAGTCAATGTCATTTTCTTTATGGTTACAATGAGAATGATCATAGTTTTTGTGTGAAGGATTACATAATGATTTTTGGAGAGAGAGTTGTTGAATACAAAATTAAATGACAAAAACGAAACATATTCTTCAAATACAATGTATACATTTTTGGAAACTTGTGGTTTCACATGTGTAAAAGGGTTTGCAACATGTGAACATTGAAGCTCTACTCACGTGTGACAGTGAGAGTTTCTTCGGGACTTCTGAGCTCCTCGTGACCTTTGACAGCACAGGAGTATTCTCCTGCATGCTGACTGCTGACTGGGTCTAGAACCACATAGTTCTGTTGGCTCTGATTCTGGGTTACACTGTTCTGGTACCACATGTAGGTGGGGTTGTCAGTCAGAGGACAGCTGCTGCTACACACCAGTGTCACTCTCTGTCCCTCTGTTGCATCGGCAGCCGGAGTTATCTTCAATTTCAGGGCTGAAGATCAAATTGTTACTTGTTGTTATGGTGGGCTTGTCAAACTATAAATTCATTGTTTTTATAAGTAAAAGAAACATTGGGTACAAAGACTTCATCAAAAGTCTACCTGTCACATTTATGTTCACTCCAGGATAACCACCATATTTATCTCTATTTGTGTGAATTCTGAATTTGTATTCAGCTGAGTCACTCTCTGTCAGGTTTTTGACTGTCAGGATGCTATGGTTATGTTGCTTTTGTCCGAATTCCAAACGGCCTGGTTCCTCAGTCAGTTTGATTGGATCCAATAAATCAGATGATGTGAACCAGTATGCATCTTCCAGCTGATGACCAGCAGGGTATGAAAACATACAGGAAATGTTCACTGATGAGCCGATCAGAGCACAGATTGTCCGTTTCATATAATTCACTCTCCAGCAGCTTTTACCCGGAACACCTGAAATACAGTCAATAGGGATGTAAGAAAATCAAAAGTATACTGATATATCCATTGCCTAGAATGAATATAGTAATTATTTCAAGTAAACAGTTTGATTCATACTCACACACTGAATGAGAGCGGATATCCTCTTGGCCCCGTACAACACAGTAATAACTGTCATTAGAAGCTCTATTAACATAGTACTGCTGATCTCTGCCATTCCCGTAGTCTCTATTCCTGTACCACAGGAAGGTGTTTTTTGGGTCTATACAACTCGTACTACAGGTCAGTTTCACAGTACTTCTAATGACAGTCTTCGACTTCTCTTCTTCAACTTTCAAATCTGTTGAGATATATATATACATACTGTAGTAGGTCATCAAGTTGACAGGTGATAGCAAAGATTCCTCAAAGATTGCCAAATCTTTGAAGATCTTGTCAAATGTTATACATTATCGTGATTTTACAACAAGCTTGACTTTTAGCAGCCATGTTTTATATTTCCACTACAGACTTTACAGCATGACTAAATATATAAAAATAAAATAAGCAATTTACAATAATGTTAGCTGGGCAATTAGATTGAGTTGAGCAATTGAAGTTTGATTCAGTAGAATGCTGACTTTTTCTTAATGAAATGAATAAATAATAATATCAATGAATGTAGTGTGGTCGGTAATGTAATGTAGAGCCTTTAGAGAAACATACCATTGTAAACAACTAATAACGAGTATAAAAAATATCTCTAACCTCTAAAGTATGTGATGGAACAGGTGTTATTCACCATTGACTCAGGACACATTCTCCCATCAGTGTAGGTCATTCTAAAGCATCTTGGATCGACAGAATCTGGGAGAAATAAATTACATGCAGTCACTGAATTGAATGAGAGTAGCAAATATATAAACTGGGCAGAATACTTAAAAAAAGTGAAATAGTATAATTTATTACAATGAAAGTTTGATTTTGTTAGCTAGCCTTTTAGCTACCTAATGTATCTCCAAACTATAATAAACAGCTATACAGTATCTCCATTGTGAACAGATGTGATAATGTCACCACTCACTGACTGAAACATCAGGGGCTTTGAGAGCTTCATGACCTTTAACAGCACAGGAGTAGTTCACTTTGTCCTCACTGTTGACAGGGAGTTGGTACCAGGGAGACGAGTCCTCATAGAGGAACTGGCCATTCTTATACCACATGTAGGTGTGCCTGTCAGTCAGAGGACAGCTGGTATTGCAGTTCAAAATCACTCTCTGTCCCTCTCTCAACGGACCGAGTATCACCTTCACCTGTAGGTCTAAGCTCACATTTTTACATATTCATTAGAAATGTACATCAATGACCATTTTCATTATTAACCCATTGATACCTGAGGCTGAATCTGGGAACGCCTTCTAGGGCCTGACCTAAGGTTTCTGAAAACCTTCAAATTTTGATTCATTCTTTTTTTAAATAGTTATGTTTTTTCAAAAATAGCAGACCTACAAGTTCATAGCGCGCCACTCGGTGGCGCGCTATGAGCTTGTAGATCTGCTATTTTTCAATAGCTAAATTATAACAATAACTGATGAGACACAGAGAGAGCGCCGGCATCAAAGGTAGAACAACGTATAGGTTGCACCAGGCATCAATGGGTTAAATTAACACATTTCCGTCTTCGCACTACCGTACCTGTGACATGGAGACTAAAGTGTGAAATATCATTGGAGTCCGTGGCCGTGCACTGGTATGTTTTTGCATCACTCTGTTGCACTTCATTGATTCTTTGAATTGATTGGCTTTCTGGAGTATTCTCTATATGACCTGTAACATCAGACGACTGTTTAAAATTGAACAGTTCTTTAAATAGTCCAGCATATCAGTTTGTGTTTGATGATGTGTAATGTGTACCTGAGCATGGTAGATCTACTGAGGATCCCTTCAAAACACACATTTGTTTTGCTTCTCCCAGAATTCCTGACACACAATACATTACTTTATAAGAACATTAGGGCCGGATTTTCTTAAAGTCATGATTACAGGACATCAAACCATGACATCACATCAAAGTCTGCAGTATAACAGGTGATGTGGCAAGCGAAGGATAGTTTGTCATCATATGTAAGTGTAGCATAATTTATTTTTATAGTAAGACTTTCTATGCATCCACACATCCAACGCATTATAATCTGTGTATAACACTGTATAAAGATAAGGTTCAAGTATTATAATATTTCATAATTGCTGAACACTCACAGACATCCTTTTGCAAGGATCATATCTGTAATGTTAATGTATTATAATCACTGTGATTATAAGTCAATATAGGTGGTGAGTGCGTGCTATAAGTACAGTATGTTCATGAAGCATTATAGACATGGGATGCATAGAAAGATGATTTAAGAAGACTGAAGGTTGTGTTCATTTACTGTTCCCAGATTATGCTAAATTAAATGCTAAATTTACAAAGTCGTTAATTCATCCATATCACCTTTAAACCTGTTACATGACCTTGCTACTTGACTTATCAGTTACTGGCATGATCGTACAGTATACTGCTTATTAAATGTTTTAAGTCTTTGCATTTAACCTTACTGTGCTTTTCAATTACTGTTTAATTGCTTACTTTCCTACAATGTTAATATTAACAAACCATTGAATCCCTTACAAGCTTTGTTTGTACAAGCTTAGCATGCTGGTAACTCATTGTGACAATAGCATAGACGCCATTAAATAATAGCGACAATTTAACAACATATTCATAATACATTTGACTACACATTCCTACCTGAAACTGCAGATAGGAGCAAAGTCACAAACACGCATCCAGTTCCAGACAACAGCATGACTGGACGGGTCCTTGTTGATTGATTGATTGATTAATTACTTTATTAGTCAGATTTGTAAACTGTAAACAGTACAGTTAGACATGAGAAGGTTAAAAAAAGGATAAAATAAAGTCCTGGGGACTTATTTCCATTGTGGTCCTATGTACTATTCAATTAATCAGCATACATACTAACACAATAATACAACTATAGAAAGATGACCGACCGAGTAACAACTTGTTCATGGAATTCACACATAAAACACTGACAGCACATTACTTACTGAGAAAGGATTTGTTGACGTTATGCCAGTTGACACTCGCCTCTTTGTATTAAGCCCATGGATTGTTACAACATGGAAAGGACTTCCTTCCTCGTTATATCTTTAAACCTCAGAATTCACTTACGTAATATTTCTCTAAGTGAATTACTTACATTGAAGTAACTGTCAAGCAAATCCTGGATCAACTATATGGCCACACATTTTTGAGGGGAACATACAGTAAAAAAAGGATGAAATTTGGACATACAATCGTCCTGCCTGACAGTGATGATATGCAACGTCTATTCAGCTGTTGTATAATATACCAATATATGCCATGTGTCCAAGTTGCAACACAATTCCAGAATGACTTCAGAGTGGTTTGAGGTTGTCAGTGTTGAACATGTGATCTGTGGTTGCTTAATAGTGTAAAACTACTCAGCAGCATTTAAAAACTAGAAAGGTCGCAATTTTAAAAAATCGCTTACATAGTCCAACTCAAAAATACTTGAGTTGGACTTTTAGATCTACCCATGTTAAGTGAATGGGGAAAATGAATTCACTAATTAATTAATATCAATTAAACTATACAACATTTCTCTTAGCAATGAGCAAGCACACCATTCCCGATGAAGTCGTCGATTTGACATATGGCTCAGGTGCGTACAGTCAAAACTGTGGGAGGAGTAGCGTTTCAAAAAAAGTCTTACTCCAGTAAAAATAAAGTGTTACAATTACAATAGTCTGGCAACCACACTAATAATAAATAAAGTGTTACAATTACAATAGTCTGGTTGCCCACACTAATGAATGAAAAGAAAAGGTAAGGGGCCCATAGGCAACCACACTAATAAAGTGTTACAATTACAATAGTCTGGTTGCCCTTTGGGCAACCACACTAATAATAATAATAAAGTGTTACAATTACAATAGTCTGGTTGCACTAACTAGCTTTGGGGATGCGTCAGAGCTGGATTCCTGAATGGGAAATTCTGGGCACAAGCCCTGCAGGGCCCAAAGAGCAGGGTGGCACTGTAGAAAATTAGGCCAATTAAGTCAGAGGCATTCACCCTGGAAATCTTAATTATAGCGGCTCTCATATAATGTTATGTATTGTTACATATACAAATAATAAAGTGGTGAAAGAACATAACCAGCTGATCAGTCAGTCTATCATATGATTCTAAAGTAAAGGGCCCCAGCACGAAAAGCTACTATAGTGTACCCGCATACGGCCTGTTTTGAAACCGAATATACAAAAGATATTTTGACACTACTTTTCTTTCACTTAAAGGAGGAAACTGATGACAAAAAGATACAAAAAGAGAGAACTATGACTCATTTCGACTTCATGTTGACATATCCGTGGTACAGTAGATCATATCATGGAAATGCGGTCCGGTACGCTCTTAACCCATTTAGACCTGAAGACGTTTCTGCAAATGTCTTCTAAATCCTGACAGTTTTCTGAAAAGCCTATGTTTCTATGTCAGTCGTTCTTAAAGTTTTTCATGTCAAGGACCCCAAAAATATATGTAATTGGCCGCCGACCCCCATCTGAAAATATGTTGTTCCAGGGATCCCCCATGAAGCAAAGATTGAGTTAAAAAACGATCGCTCTGACAGAATATATATTCAAAGATTTGCACCACATTTTCTCGATTTTTCAAAAATAGCAGACCTACAAGCTCGTAGCGCGGCACTCGGTGCCGCGCTATGAGCTTGTAGATCTGCTATTTTTCAATAGCTAAAGTATAACATAATTCTTAAAACACAAAGGGGTTCCCGCCCGTCACTACACCATTGGTTCTCAAAGTTGGGGTCTCAGCTAGTCCTTAGAAGGGTCGAAACTAAAATCAGCCAGAGAATGTATCATTCATATACTGTACAGTACTATGCTGCGTGAATAAACATACAATTTGATAGCATACAGTAGATCACCCAGGTTTTGTGGTTTTTCAATCCCCACACGTGTATGTATAAGTGTTGCAACACTTAAAATGCAGAATATTACATTTTAACGGTAATATCGTATATCGTATCGATATCGCAATATTTGGCATAAATACAGAGATATGAAATTTTGTCCATATCGTGCAGCCCTACTTGTAATCCAGAGCCCATAGAGTATAGACAGAGTTACGACAACTCCGTTCACTTCATGGGGCCAGTCCTCTTCTACATAGACTTCTATTGGCGAATAGGGACACCGGAAGTTTACAGAATCTATTGTAGTCGATAGCATAGATATATATATCTATGGTCGATAGGGCTCGCGCGAGTACATGAACCACGTGACCGGGCTGTTTTCTGCCCCCTCAATGTCGCAACTCTGTCTATACTCTATGGCTCTGTTGTAATCCAAACGTACATGCGTGTGGGTATAGGGATAGGGTGGCCTGGCTGGGTGTATGACTTGACTACCGCGGCCTGAATGATTCAGCCCTGCAGCCCTGGTGTGAGATATGATCTGGACAACAGATGTCAATATGAAGTTGAGGATAACATTGACCACTTCTGTGTCTTAGTCATACTTCTCTATCCTTTCTTTCGTAATCTTTTTTGTCATCAGACGGACAGCTTGGTCGTATACTTCTCTCTTTGTTGACGTTTTGTTAACTCATCCTCCTGCCGTTAACCCAGTGGTGGAAAGTAACTAAGTACATTTACTCAAATACTGTACTTAAGTACAATTTTGAGGTATTTGTACTTTACTTGACTGTATTCCAATTTCCAATCCATCTACTCCACTACATATCAGAGCCAACATTTGTACTTTTACTACACTACAATTATTTGAAAACTTTAGTTACTAGTTAATTTGGATTAGAAAAACATACATTACTGTAACCACTTCAACCCTATATATATTTCGACCATTTGAAAATAGCTGATCTACAAGCTCACAATGCATCGCGATGCGATGCATTGTGTGCGACCTCTCTTTTCTATTCAAATATGAATATAAACTGGAAAGGTTGCAATTTTGAAAAAGTGCAAAGTGTGGTTGCCGCAGTCGCTTACATAGGCCCCTCCCACTAATATTGCCAGCCAATTACAATGTCGCGTCACCCCTGTGATCATGTGTAAGTAATTCGAGGGGATTTATGCCCCCAAAAATCATGTTTTTTGCGACAAACGGTTACAATTTTCGCATTTGTGGCGCCCCCTATGGATTAAAATGGAATTGCTTTTGGCTTTTGGTTGATTAAACCACCCACGACATTTGATTCAAATTTGGAGTTGATTGGACGTTTGGTTCGTGATTTGTGGCATTCTTTGTAAAATAGGCCCCTCCCACTAACTTCGGAAGCCGATTACGGCCGAACGATAGGCACTATCAAAATTCCGGAACAGTCCAGAGATCATGTGTACCAATTCTTGTGAGATTTGGGCAAAATCTGTAGGAGGAGAAGCAAAAAGTGTGTTTTGGAGAAAATTCAAAATGGCGGAAAATCTATCATGACGCAAATGGGCGTGGCCTATATGGTGAGATGCGTCATGACCCAAGAAAGCCAGGGAAAAAATAGCCAGCCACCGCTCGGGAGGCGGGACATGGGAAGTGAGGAAGAGAGAATTTCAGAGCTGCCAAAACGGTCTAACAAAGATTAAAAATACTTAACGGCTTCTGCGCCGTTCGCTGAGGTTTCCGTTGTCTCCGTTGTCTCCTATTGCAGATATATGCTTCTTTAGAGACATATAACCATCACTCAAATAGCGTAGAAAGGACATATGCGAGGCCAAGTCCGTGTGTATCCCAGAATCGCCATGTTGCGGGCGACAACTGAGAAGGGACCCTCCGTAAAAGGTAAACATCCAAATGTCAGAAACCTTTTACGAGGGTTCCGAGAGGGGCTATTTTAAACCCTACTTGCAAAATGGCCACAGGCAGTTGGCATGACGACAACAACAAACAATTTGACCATGAAGAGAAGAGACTTTTTTTGTATTAATTAAATATTACTCAACATGCCCATATGACATAAAATGTGTAATTTCTGCCAACATAATTTCTTTTATATACAGTATTATCTTTAAAAAAAAAAGAAAAACAAGTTAATTATCATGAGTAAACCAACAATTTGTAATGGGTGAAATGCTCCATCCATCCATCTTTGTCTGCTTATTTTGAGTCGGTTCGCAGGTAGCTGTTCCTGCAGAGAATCACAGACTTCCCATTCCCAGGTGACATCAGTCAGTTCTAACTGGGTGAAATAGAGGACTAGGGCCTCTGGAAATGACTGGAATAGAGCCGGTACACGTATGGATGGACTACGATCAGAGTCACAGGAGGAGGGCTGCTTCATTTAGTGTCTTTAATCTTGAACAGAAGTGCGGTCTATAAATACAAATAAACATTCTTTTAGAATCATCATAATAAACAATCATCAAATAATTCTTACATAAACCAAAATACAGTTTAAACCCATCTACAGTAGGTATCAAACATGTAATTCTCCATAAAGTAAATCACATTCACATTTTCAGAACATACACAAATATATAACAACATGACCGTATATATAAAGGAAAGCACCATATTCCACAATAAAGACTTATTTTTACTGTCATGAACACGCACAGTCAGAGAGGAAAATAAAACACAGCTCCTCAGGTCAAACTAAGCAGAAAACTGAGTGAGAAAAGCATGCAAGCTGAACCTAATCATGATTATTACTGGGGCAGCCAATCAGCCTTGCTGTGTCATTATTTGAGTCCTTGCATTGCTGAGTCAATTAACTAGGTCTTTCCTACACTGGGGGTTCTGAGGTGCTGCCAGGCCAGTGTAATTCCCCACATGTGGTTCTTGGTGTGGTTCTCTTCCTATAGGGTAGGCCTGGAAAACGTCCTAGAGTTGGTGACAAGGAAGCATCCTTCTGGATGGCTCAGACCCTGGCTGGGTCTGAGCACAAAAACAGCATGGTTGTTTTTCACCACCTGTGCGCAACCTAACACACACACACACAAACACACACGCACATATTAACTGTATATATGATGATTTCGGGTGTGCCAGTACAGTACAGTGACAGTACAGTACAGTAGAGGTACACAGTGTAGGGACCCCCGGTAACTCTGTAATTTCTGTACCGTTTCGGACGCGGGGCGGCTCGCCGGAACCGGGCCGGCACCCTGGATGCGTTCCCGTGGGTCTGGAACTTCCGGGGACCCCCACACGGAGTTGCACCACTCACTTCACACAGGTGTGATTTTTTTATTTTCCGTGGCTTGCGATTCAGGGGCTGGAGGGAGCTAGGCTACCTAATCCTAGCATTGATTTGCTGATTTGTTCAGGTGCATCTGGATAACTATCAATGTAGATGTGCTGAAATGTGATGGCATCCATCACATGGGAAGTTGTTCTGCACACAAAGGTTGTGACTTGTATGTTTTCACACGCTGGGTGCTTTGTTAACTGTGCTGTACAACTGGGCATGAGGACTACAAGAGAAAAAAAGCAATTCATTACACATATTTTTGTAGGGGTGAAGCTTACAATAAAAGCTTTGATTGAGTAAAATAAAACGCCAGCAGCAGCATCTTGTTGACAACATAGCCCCAAAGGGCCTCACTCCATAGAACACGGTCCAACCCTCTCCAGCATTCATGTCCTCTTCAGTCCTAAGAACTCCCTGACTGTATATTAGCTCCTTTTAACCATTTTACACAGATGGTTAGACATTTTACACAGAGAGTGGGAGTCATACTCAAACTCAGAGTAATATCGCTAGATAGTATAAAGAATGAGCGCAAGATAGCAGATGTTTCTACAATGGATGGAAGATTACTGTACAATAAATGAAAATATGAAATAACACATTGAAGGCAATTTACCCCTAACCAGCTAAATGATCTCGAGTTGATAAATTATGACCACAAGCTGTACTTCAATCTCTTTTTTGTAAAAGCAGGTTATTCTCATTTCTCACTTGGATCAGGGGAAACGTTGAAGTTGACGGCTGCATACTGGACATCTTCTTGTCTCTGAGGTGGTTGGCTGTTGGAGTTGGTAGAACGATGGAAGTGGACGCTGCTGTAGTGAGGCTCATCCTGTGGGTTCTCCATGTGGAGCAGTGACAAGTGTTCTGGACACAGCTAAGATGTTGTCATACATAGGATCAGAGTGGGTCTGATGGGGAGACAGAACAGACAAGGTGTGTTTGGTGGGGTATGGAAGGTTCGTTCTTTTTCTTTAGATCAGGGTGCATACTTCGTTTAGACTAGTCATTGGTTAGACATAAGGTTGGTGAGGGGTGCGTTAAGACGGCCGGATTAAGGTTGGTGAGGGGTGCGTTAAAACGACCGGATTAAGGTTGGTGAGGGGTGCCTTAAGGGTTGGGAGAGGGTTAAAGTTAGGTTTAGGTGTGCTGCCCCATGGGAGGTTAGGGTTAGGGTAAGGGTTTGAGATAGGTTGTACTGTAGGACTAATGACTGGTCTAACCAATGACTAGTCTAAACTAGATCTCTCTCTGAGGCCTCAACCACACCAGGGCCGTGCAGAGAGCACTGAGGGGGCAGGGGCTCAAACTCCAGAAAAGGGCACGTTTGTGTGCGCGCGTAGCGCACGCCGATTTTTGGGGTGGTCTTTTTGTGGAGTCCCTGGTCTTTATGTTCTCATTAGTCTGAAACTAAAACTGACTGATGGCAGATTAAAAGATAATTCATTATTATAGTGGAATTATCATTACTTGTCAAATGTTTGTCTTGAAGGGCCAATGGCACTTATTGGCCCCCCACACAAGCCCTTATTGGCCCCCCACATAAGCCTCCCCCCCCCCCCCACATAAGCCCTTATTTGCCCCCCACACAAGCCCTTATTTTCCCCCCCACACAAGCCCTTATTGCCCCCCCACACAAGCCCTTATTGGCCCCCCACCACAAGCCCTTATTGGCCCCCTACACAAGCCCTTATTGCCCCCCCACACAAGCCCTTATTTGCCCCCCAAATAAGCCCTTGTTTGCCCCCCACACAAGCCCTTATTGGCCCCCCACACATAAGCCCTTATTTCCCCCCCACACAAGCCCTAATTGGCCCCCCACCACAAGCCCTTATTGCCCCCCCCACACAAGCCCTTATTGGCCCCCCACACAAGCCCTTATTGGCCCTATAAGCCCTTATTTGCCCTCCAAATAAGCCCTTGTTTTCCCCCACACAAGCCCTTATTGGCCCCACACATAAGCCCTTATTGGCCCCCACATCACCCCCCCCCCCCCCCCCCCCGCCACACACACACACACACACATGCCCTTATGTGGGGGGTGGGGGGGGTGCCCTTTTCTTTAAAAAAAGTTTTTATTTTTAATTTTTAGGGAAAGGGCACTTTCTGCAAAAGGGCAGGTGCTCTAGCCCCCCCCCCCCCCCCCCCCCCCCCCCCCCCTCTGCACGTGCCTGAACCACACTATTAAGACGAAATCGTTCTCTCTGTTCCGGGGGGAGAGGGGGGGGGGGGGGGGGTTGGGGGGCGCAGAGCAGCTCGCTGAGATTCACAGAACAGCTCTGCTCCATGGGGGGAGGAGGGCAGAACACACTCCATGGAGCAGAGCTGTTCTGTGAATCTCAGCGACTCCCATTGAAAATGAATTGCGAGCTGCTCTGCGCCCCCCTCTCCCCCTGGACCAGAGAGAACGATTTTGTCTTAATAGTGTGATTGAGGCCTCACACTCACACCCACAAGACACACTGCACTTTGGAGTCCTCTAAATCTGTAAATACCTGGTCACTTTGTGCTGGGTCAGTGCGGGAGTCCTGAGTTTTCTTCCTATATTGAACCAGTAAGGAATTCATTACACTAAAAAATTACTATCAATAAAAACAGAAGTCTCTACTTCTATAATATTTTATTTTACCTTAATGTCCACAGGAAGGCCATAAAGACGAGGCTGAGGCAAACTACAGTGATTCATATAGCTGCAACTGCTGATGATTGAGAGAATTGTACTACAGATACAAATATAGAGAGAAACATCAATTGTTACTGTGCAAAAATATATTTAAAATACATTTTTAATAATTATGAAATAAAAAAAGATTGTACAGAGATTAACTATATTTACTATAAAAATCCACATGCAGTCACTGAAATGACTGAGACACACGTACATATAAACCATTAATTTATTAAAATAAAAAATATATTTAGTTAGATATCTAGTATCTACCTCAAACTATATTAATAAACAGCAATAGGCCTACAGTATCTCCATTGTGAACAGATGTGATAATGTCACCACTCACTGACTGAAACATCAGGGGCTTTGAGAGCTTCATGACCTTTAACAGCACAGGAGTAGATCACTTCTTCCTCACTGTTGACAGGGAGTTGGTACCAGGGAGACGAGTCCTCATAGAGGAACTGGTCCTCATAGAGGAACTGGTCATTCTTATACCACATGTAGGTGTGTCTGTCAGTCAGAGGACAGCTGGTACTGCAGTTCAAAATCACTCCCTGTCTCTCTCTCAACAGACCGAGTATCACCTTCACCTGTAGCTCTACACTCACATTTTTAGACATGTTCATTAGAAATGTACATCAATGACAATTTTCATTATTAAATTAACACATTTCCGTCTTCGCACTAACATACCTGTGACATGGAGACTAAAGTGTGAAATATCATTGGAGTCCGTGGCCGTGCACTGGTATGTATTTGCATCACTCTGTCGCACTTCATTCATTCTTTGAATTGATTGGCTTTCTGGAGTATTCTCTATATGACCTGTAACATCAGACGACTGTTTAAAATTGAACAGTTCTTTAAATAGTCCAGCATATCAGTTTGTGTTTGATGATGTGTAATGTGTACCTGAGCATGGTAGATCTATTGAGGATCCCTTCAAAACACACATTTGTTTTGCTTCTCCCAGAATTCCTGACACACAATACATTACTTTATAAGAACATTAGGGCAGGATTTTCTTAAAGTCATGATTACAGGACATCAAACCATGACATCACATCAAAGTCTGCAGTATAACAGGTGATGTGGCAGCGAAGGATAGTTTGTCATCATATGTAAGTGTAGCATAATTTATTTTTATAGTAAGACTTTCTATGCATCCACACATCCAACACATTATAATCTGTGTATAACACTGTATAAAGATAAGGTTCAAGTATTATAATATTTCATAATTGCTGAACACTCACAGACATCCTTTTGCAAGGATCATATCTGTAATGTTAATGTATTATAATCACTGTGATTATAAGTCAATATAAGTGGTGAGTGCGTGCTATAAGTATGTTCATGAAGCATTATAGACATGGGATGCATAGAAAGATGATTTAAGAAGACTGAAGGTTGTGTTAATTTACTGTCCCCAGATTATGCTAAATTAAATGCTAAATTTACAAAGTCGTTAATTCATCCATATCACCTTTAAACCTGTTACATGACCTTGCTACTTGACTTATCAGTTACTGGCAGGTACAGTATACTGCTTATTAAATGTTTTAAGTCTTTGCATTTAACCTTACTGTGCATTTCTTTCTTTTCAAAATCTTTTTATTCAGGTTTTTGACAGTAGCCCAGGGGCAAGTATTAAACAGACATATAAAATATAAAAACAAAACTCAATCCCCTATCCCACCCTCCCCCCACCCACAATCCCAAGGATAGTCGGAAAAAAAGTCTGGAGGAAATAAAAAAGATATATATACATATATATACACACATACACAAAATACATAAATACATAATTACAAAAAATGAAAATATAATAAAATAAAATGCAGATTTTTCATAGCAGAGCAGATTTTGTTTCTGTTTGTGGTTTGGCGTTGGCCGAGGCATAGGCACGGCACACTATGCAGTTTGTGTGTTGTGGTAGAATTACTGTGCATTTCAATTACTGTTTAATTGCTTACTTTCCTACAATGTTAATATTAACAAACCATTGAATCCCTTACAAGCTTTGTTTGTACAAGCTTAGCATGCTGGTAACTCATTGTGACAATAGCATAGACGCCATTAAATAATAGCGACAATTTAGCAAACTGCAGATAGGAGCAAAGTCACAAACACGCATCCAGTTCCAGACAACAGCATGACTGGACGGGTCCTTGTTGATTGATTGATTGATTAATTACTTTATTAGTCAGATTTGTAAACGGTAAACGGTACAGTTAGACATGAGAAGGTTAAAATAAGGATAAAATAAAGTCCTGGGGACTTATTTCCATTGTGGTCCTATGTACTATTCAATTAATCAGCATACATACTAACACAATAATACAACTATAGAAAGATGACCGACCGAGTAACAACTTTTATGACAGCTTGTTCATGGAATTCACACATAAAGCACTGACAGCACATTACTTACTGAGAAAGGATGATCATTTGTTATGCCAGTTGACACACGCCTCTTTGTATTAAGCCCATGGATTGTTACAACATGGAAAGGACTTCCTTCCTTATATTTTTAAACCTCAGAATTCACTTACGTAATATTTCTCTAAGTGAATTACTTACATTGAAGTAACTGTCAAGCAAATCCTGGATATGGCCACACATTTTTGAGGGGAACATACAGTAAATAAAAATCACACCCGTGTGAACTGAGTGGTGTAAGGTCTTATATAGACTGATCAGCTGTGGTCTGACGTAATGTCTGACGTAATGAAATCACACCTGTGTGAACTGGGTGACCATAGCAACCGTGCTCATTTTTTGAGCACAGACAGACAGACAGACAGACTAACAAAGCCAGTCGTAGGAGTGGTTTACACCACTCAAAAAAAAGGATGAAATTTGGACATACGATATGCAACGTCTATTCAGCTGTTGTATAATATACCAATATATGCCATGTGTCCAAGTTGCCTCACAATTCCAGAATGACTTCAGAGTGGTTTGAGGTTGTCAGTGTTGAACATGTGATTTGTGGTTGCTTAATAGTGTGAAACTACTCGGCAGCATTTAAAAACAATATGATAATACCATATATATATATATATATATATATATATATATATATATATATATATATATATATATATATATATATAGCCACTAAGTCTACTGACAAAATGACGCTAACTGCATGTTTGATTGTGTGCTGGGCAGGGCATTAAGCAACTAGTCGACTAGTTTACTAGTCGACTAGTAAATCCACTAGTATGAAATAACACTTTGAAGTTTTCCTCACAACAAATTTACCCCTAACCAGCTAAATGATCTCGAGTTGATAAATTATGACCACAAGCTGTACTTCAATCTCTTGTAAAAGCAGCTCATTTCTCACTTGGATGCATCAGGGGAAACGTTGAAGTTGACGGCTGCATACTGGACATCTTCTTGTCTCTGAGGTGGTTGGCTGTTGGAGTTGGTAGAACGATGGAAGTGGACGCTGCTGTAGTGAGGCTCATCCTGTGGGTTCTCCATGTGGAGCAGTGACAAGTGTTCTGGACACAGCTGAGATGTTCTCATACATAGGATCAGAGTGGGTCTGATGGGGAGACAGAACAGACAAGGTGTGTTTGGTGGGGTATGGAAGGTTCGTTCTTTTTCTTTAGATCGGGGTGCATACTTAGTTTAGACTAGTCATTGGTTAGACATAAGGTTGGTGAGGGGTGCGTTAAGACGACCGGATTAAGGTTGGTGAGGGGTGCCTTAAGGGTTGGGAGAGGGTTAAAGTTAGGTTTAGGTGTGCTGCCCCATGGGAGGTTAGGGTTAGGGTGAGGGTTTGAGATAGGTTGTACTGTAGGACTAATGACTGGTCTAACCAATGACTAGCCTCAACCACACTATTAAGACAAAATTGTTCTCTCTGTTCCGGGGGGGGGGGGGGGGGGGGGGGGGGGCAGAGCATCTCGCTGAGATTCACAGAACAGCTCTGCTCCATAGGGGGAGGAGGGCAGAACACACTCCATGGAGCAGAGCTGTTCTGTGAATCTCTGCGACTCCCATTGAAAATGAATTGAGAGCTGCTCTACACTAGGGTTGGGATTCGTTAGGATTTTAACGGTTCCGGATCCTTCCTGGATCCCTCTTAACGGTTCCGGTTCCTAACGGTTCCCTTAACGGATCCTAATATTATTTTTTCCCCTTTTTTTCTGACATAGATTATGCTTATATTATAACTAACCTAACCAAGTACATAATAAACACAAATTCATTAATTCAATTATTGAAAATGCACTTTACAATTATGAGGTGGCACTATTATTTAAACTTCACCACCACCTCCAGCAGCAGCTAGCCACCACAACAATATAATTGTTGCAATTTGTACTGTATATTGCAATTTGTACATTGCAATAATGATATTGTTTTGGTGACTAATGTTGTTATATGAAGTACCCCTTACCCTAATGGAAACAAGCCATAGTGCTTTCTTAGATTATAAAATCCTCTTAGCAGACCTTGTATTGAACTGTCAGGCTACGTTCCTGTGCTTTTTTCTGCAAACTGTTTATAAAGTAATCAATCTATGGAGGTATATGCACCTAAAGGCTGGGCTCTCAACAGTCACGCGATTAATTTAGAGCCAAATCAAAAGCAGTTGAGTTGCTTATAAGTTGTAAAAATACGTGCAGACAAATTGATTTGGCTCTATAGTTAACGTGATTCATAAAATATCAGACAGAAAGACGTCGAGTCATTGGCGTTCTAAATTAACACCATTGACAACAGTTGTACAATACGCCTAATGAAAAGCTCTGTAGACGTTAGTTTTCTAGCCTGGGGAAAGTAAACCAGCCTTGCATCATCCTCGTCCCCCGTCGGCTGTGGTGGAGCTGATTTTGAGATGTTTCTCAATGTGGACGTGGTACAAGTTGCAACAACCTTTGCAACTATAGCATCAAATGTATTGCACTTTGCGTGCTCAGCCTCAGTCATTTCCCTCTCTGTTAATATAACCACACTTTGGAGATCTCTTCGACATACTGTCCCACTGTCCCACTCGCTCCGCGGCGGTCGCTGAATGCACAGACAGAACAGTGGGCGTATCCTCCCAGACCTCACTCACTCACGTAGGTGGGGTGACGTCACCCCAGGCTCTGCTTGCATGCAAGCAGACACAGCGGAGCTAAATGACGACTGATGAGAACCGTTTGTGGAACCGTTAATAAAAAAACGATGGAACCGGCTCCGGATCCGCAATGTCGGAACCGGGTCTGAAATGGACCCGGTTCCGAATCCCAACCCTACTCTGCACCCCCCTCTCCCCCTGGAACAGAGAGAACGATTTTGTCTTAATAGTGTGATTGAGGCCTCACACTCACACCCACAAGACACACTGCACTTTGGGGTCCTCTAAATCTGTAAATACCTGGCCACTTTGTGCTGGGTCAGTGCGGGAGACGGAGTCCTGAGTTTTCTTCCTATATTGAACCAGTAAGGAATTCATTACACTAAAAAATTACTATCAATAAAAACAGAAGTCTCCACTTGTAGAAATATTACTTCTATAATATTTTATTTTACCCTAATGTCCACAGGAAGGCCAGAAAGACGAGGCTGATCACTACAGTGATTCCTATAGCTGCATTCCTAACTGCTGCTGATTGAGAGAATTGTACTACAGATACAAATATAGAGAGAAACATCAATTGTTACTGTGCAAAAATATATTTAAAATATATTTTTTAATAATTATGAAATAAAAAAAGATTGTACAGAGATTAACATTATTTCACAGGATCAAATTTCAAATTGAAATTTCAAAAAGCTCTACTCACGTGTGACAGTGAGAGTTTCTTCGGGACTTCTGAGCTCCTCGTGACCTTTGACAGCACAGGAGTATTCTCCTGCATGCTGACTGCTGACTGGGTCTAGAACCACATAGTTCTGTTGGCTCTGATTCTGGGTTACACTGTTCTGGTACCACATGTAGGTGGGGTTGTCAGTCAGAGGACAGCTGCTGCTACACACCAGTGTCACTCTCTGTCCCTCTGTTGCATCGGCAGCCGGAGTTATCTTCAATTTCAGGGCTGAAGATCAAATTGTTACTTGTTGTTATGGTGGGCTTGTCAAACTATAAATTCATTGTTTTTATAAGTAAAAGAAACATTGGGTACAAAGACTTCATAAAAAATCTACCTGTCACATAAATGTTCACTCCAGGATAACTACCATATTTATCTCTATTTGTGTGAATTCTGAATTTGTATTCAGCTGAGTCACTCTCTGTCAGGTTTTTTACTGTCAGGATGCTATCTCCTGACAGTAGATGCAGCTTCCGTCCGAATTCCAAACGGCCTTCATAGCTTGGTTCCTCAGTCAGTTTGGTTGGATTCAATAAATCAGATGACGTGAACCAGTATGCATCTTTCAGCTGATGACCAGCGGGGTATGAAAACATACAGGAAATGTTCACTGATGAGCCGATCAGAGCACAGATTGTCTGTTTCATATAATTCACTCTCCAGCAGCTGGAACCCGGAACACCTGAAATACAGACAGTCAATAGGGATGTAAGAAAATCAAAAGTATATTGACATATCCATTGCCTAGAATGAATATAGTAATTATTTCAAGTTAACAGTTTGATTCATACTCACACACTGAATGAGAGCGGATATCCTCTTGGCCTCGTACAACACAGTAATAACTGTCAATAGAAGCTCTATTAACATTGTACTGCTGATCTCTGCCACTGTAGTCTCCATTCCTGTACCACAGGAAGGTGTTTTTTGGGTCTATACAACTCGTACTACAGGTCAGTTTCACAGTACTTTTAGTGACAGTCTTCTCTTCTTCAACTTTCAAATCTGTTGAGATATATAGAGATGTATATATACATACTGTAGTAGGTCATCAAGTTGACAGGTGATAGCAAAGATTCCTCAAAGATTGCCAAATCTTTGAAGATCTTGTCAAATGTTATACATTATCGTGATTTTACAACAAGCTTGACTTTTAGCAGCCATGTTTTATATTTCCACTACAGACTTTACAGCATGACTAAATATATACAAAAATAAAATAAGCAATTTACTAATGTTAGCTGGGCAATTAGATTGAGTTGAGCAATTGAAGTTTGATTCAGTAGAATGCTGGCTTTTTCTTAATGAAATGAATAAATAATAATATCAATGAATGTAGTGTGGTCGGTAATGTAATGTAGAGCCTTTAGAGAAACATACCATTGTAAACAACTAATAACGAGTATAAAAAATATCTCTAACCTCTAAAGTATGTGATGGAACAGGGGTTATTCACCATTGACTTAGGACACATTCTCCCATCAGTGTAGGTCATTCTAAAGCATCTTGGATCGACAGAATCTGGGAGAAATAAATTACATGCAGTCACTGAATTGAATGAGAGAAGCAAATATATAAACTGTTATTGTAAACCACTGGGCAGAATACTTAAAAAAAGTGAAATAGTATGATTTATTACAATGAAAGTTTGATTTTGTTAGCTAGCCTTTTAGCTACCTAATGTATCTCCAAACTATAATAAACAGCCATACAGTATCTCCATTGTGAACAGATGTGATAATGTCACCACTCACTGACTGAAACATCGGGGGCTTTGAGAGCTTCATGACCTTTAACAGCACAGGAGTAGATCACTTCTTCCTCACTGTTGACAGGGAGTTGGTACCAGGGAGACGAGTCCTCATAGAGGAACTGGCCATTCTTATACCACATGTAGGTGTGCCTGTCTGCTAAATGCCTGTCAGTCAGAGGACAGCTGGTATTGCAGTTCAAAATCACTCCCTGTCCCTCTCTCAACAGACCGAGTATCACATTCACCTGTAGGTCTAAGCTCACATTTTTAGACATATTCATTAGAAATGTACATCAATGACCATTTTATTATGGTTATTAAATTAACACATTTCCGTCTTCGCACTACCGTACCTGTGACATGGAGACTAAAGTGTGAAATATCATTGGAGTCCGTGGCCGTGCACTGGTATGTATTTGCATCACTCTTTCGCACTTCATTGATTCTTTGAATTGATTGGCTTTCTGGAGTATTCTCTATATGACCTGTAACATCAGACGACTGTTTAAAATTGAACAGTTCTTTAAATAGTCCAGCATATCAGTTTGTGTTTGATGATGTGTAATGTGTACCTGAGCATGGTAGATCTACTGAGGATCCCTTCAAAACACACATTTGTTTTGCTTCTCCCAGAATTCCTGACACACAATACATTACTTTATAAGAACATTAGGGCAGGATTTTCTTAAAGTCATGATTACAGGACATCAAACCATGACATCACATCAAAGTCTGCAGTATAACAGGTGATGTGGCAAGCGAAGGAAAGTTTGTCATCATATGTAAGTGTAGCATAATTTATTTTTATAGTAAGACTTTCTATGCATCCACACATCCAACGCATTATAATCTGTGTATAACACTGTATAAAGGTAAGGTTCAAGTATTATAATATTTCATAATTGCTGAACACTCACAGACATCCTTTTGCAAGGATCATATCTGTAATGTTAATGTATTATAATCACTGTGATTATAAGTCAATATAAGTGGTGAGTGCGTGCTATAAGTACAGTATGTTCATGAAGCATTATAGACATGGGATGCATAGAAAGATGATTTAAGAAGACTGAAGGTTGTGTTAATTTACTGTTCCCAGATTATGCTAAATTAAATGCTAAATTTACAAAGTCGTTAATTCATCCATATCACCTTTAAACCTGTTACATGACCTTGCTACTTGACTTATCAGTTACTGGCATGATCGTACAGTATACTGCTTATTAAATGTTTTAAGTCTTTGCATTTAACCTTACTGTGCATTTCAATTACTGTTTAATTGCTTACTTTCCTACAATGTTAATATTAACAAACCATTGAATCCCTTACAAGCTTTGTTTGTACAAGCTTAGCATGCTGGTAACTCATTGTGACAATAGCATAGACGCCATTAAATAATAGCGACAATTTAACAACATATTCACAATACATTTGACTACACATTCCTACCTGAAACAGATAGGAGCAAAGTCACAAACACGCATCCAGTTCCAGACAACAGCATGACTGGACGGGTCCTTGTTGATTGATTGATTGATTAATTACTTTATTAGTCAGATTTGTAAACAGTAAACAGTACAGTTAGACATGAGAAGGTTAAAAAAAGGATAAAATAAAGTCCTGGGGACTTATTTCCATTGTGGTCCTATGTACTATTCAATTAATCAGCATACATACTAACACAATAATACAACTATAGAAAGATGACCGACCGAGTAACAACTTGTTCATGGAATTCACACATAAAACACTGACAGCACATTACTTACTGAGAAAGGATTTGTTGACGTTATGCCAGTTGACACACGCCTCTTTGTATTAAGCCCATGGATTGTTACAACATGGAAAGGACTTCCTTCCTCGTTATATTTTTAAACCTCAGAATTCACTTACGTAATATTTCTCTAAGTGAATTACTTACATTGAAGTAACTGTCAAGCAAATCCTGGATCAACTATATGGCCACACATTTTTGAGGGGAACATACAGTAAAAAAAGGATGAAATTTGGACATACAATCGTCCTGCCTGACAGTGATGATATGCAACGTCTATTCAGCTGTTGTATAATATACCAATATATGCCATGTGTCCAAGTTGCCTCACAATTCCAGAATGACTTCAGAGTGGTTTGAGGTTGTCAGTGTTGAACATGTGATCTGTGGTTGCTTAATAGTGTGAAACTACTCGGCAGCATTTAAAAACAATATGATAATACCATATAATATATATATATATATATATAGCCACTAAGTCTACTGACAAAATGACGCTAACTGTATGTTTGATTGTGTGCTGGCCGTTCTGCAGTGGTACATATCACTTTAGAATAGACTGATTCCACTCAATGCAATTTTAAACCCTACTTGCAAAATGGCCACAGGCAGTTGGTATGACGACAACAACAAACAATTTGACCATGAAGAGAAGAGACTTTTTTGTATCAATTAAATATTACTCAACATGCCCATATGACATAAAATGTGTAATTTCTGCCAACATATTTTTTTTATATACAGTATTATCTTTTTTTTTAAATGAAAAACAAGTGAATTATCATGAGTAAACCAACAATTTGGAATGGGTGAAATGCTCCATCCATCTCTTTGTCTGCTTATTTTGAGTCGGTTCGCAGGTAGCTGTTCCTGCAGAGAATCACAGACTTCCCATTCCCAGGTGACATCAGTCAGTTCTAACTGGGGGTTCTGAGGTGCTGCCAGGCCAGTGTAATTCCCCACATGTGGTTCTTGGTGTTGTTCTCTTCCTATAGGGCAGGCCTGGAAAACGTCCTAGAGTTGGTGACAAGGAATAATAATAATAATAAAACTTTATTTGTATAGCACCTTTCATGACATGAAATGCAGCTCAAAGTGCTTTACACAAAAAAGAAAAGAAAGGCAGGGCATAAACAATACAGTGAGGACATGAATAACATTTTTTTAAAAAGACAAATAAATCAATTAAAAGCAAGGGTGTAGAAGTGGGTCTTGAGCTGAGCTTTAAAAATGTCTACAGAGGCTGCCTGTCGAAGGTACAGTGGGAGTTTGTTCCACGCCGTCGGCCCGTAGAAGCAAAAAGCTGCTTCCCCGTATTTTTTAGTTGCCATTTTTTTAGGCAAAGCGAGCAGGCCAGCAGTGGAAGACCTCAGGGGGCGGTTTGGGACATATTTCGGCAGGCAGTCATGTAGGTAGGAAGGTGCGAGACCATTGAGAGCTTTATAAACAAGTAAAATAATTTAAAAATCAATCCTAAAAACAACCGGAAGCCAGTGCAATGAGGCCAAGACTGGAGTAATATGTTCTCTCATCTTAGTTCTAGTTAAGACTCTGGCTGCTGCATTTTGGACAAGTTGTAATCTGTCAGTTGATTTCTTAGGCAATCCAGAAAAAAGTGCATTGCAGTAATCAAGCCGAGAAAAAACAAAGACGTGGATTAGCGTTTTTCTAAGGCACAGAGATCATCTGGAGCTACAGAAAGATATAGTTGGGTATCATCAGCATAGAAATGAAAATTGACTCCGTGATTATTAATGAGTTCTCCCAATGGCAGTATGTACAGGGAGAATAACAGAGGACCAAGAATCGAGCCCTGTGGAATACCAGAACCGATGTTGTGTTTGTCTGAGTCAAACTCAGCTAGATTGACAAAATAGCTTCTGTTTGTTAGGTAGGAGGAAAACCAGGACAGGGCCGTGCCAGACAGGCCTATCCAGTTCTCCAGACGCTGTATTAAAATTGAATGGTCAATCGTGTCAAATGCAGCCGTTAGATCTAGAAGTAAAAGAACGGAAACATGTTTCTTGTCAGCAGACACCCTAAGATCATTAATTACTTTTACAAGTGCTGTTTCTGTGCTGTGGCCTTTCCTAAAGCCAGATTGGAATTTGTTATGCACATTGTTGTTCTGTAGAAACACATCCAATTGATGAAAGATGCATTTTTCTAAAACCTTGCCCAGAAAGGGCAGATTGGAAATGGGTCGGTAGTTACCCAGCACAGAGGGATCAAGATTGTGTTTCTTGAGTAAGGGCCTAACTACAGCCGTCTTCAGTGAGTCTGGAAAGACGCCTGATTGTAGAGAGCTGTTTACAATTTTTAGGATATCTCCAATCACACTGTCTAAAACCTCTTTGAGAAAGGTGGTGGGAATTGTGTCCAATGAACAGGAGGATGATGTCATCTGAGATATGGTTTTTCGGAGTTCGTCTTCATCAATTGTACAGAAAGACAATAGGCTCCCCCTGGAGAGATCAACCCTGGCACCATTAGCTGCTGTTTGAGGGCTTGAGCTAGCAGCAGCACCATTCATAATATCAGCTCTAATGTTACAAATTTTGTTATCAAAAAAGCATGCAAACTCATTACACTTAGCTTTAGAAGCCGGGAACGACTGCTTGTAGGACTGGGGGGGGGTTTAAAAGTCGTTCAATGGTAGAGAATAAGACTCTGGCATTTTTCTTGTTCTCATTAATAATGCCAGAGAAATAAGCCTGCCTTGCCAGACGCAGGGCTTTGTTATAGGCGACTGTTGACTTTTTAAGAATCTCTAGGTGGATGGTGAGTTTGTTTTTTCTCCAAGCTCGCTCAGCTATACGACAATCTTGCTTCAGTGAACGTGTATGCTCATTTATCCAGGGTGTTACTCTGGTGTTCTGTTTCTTTTTAGTTTTCATAGGAGCCACTATGTCAAGAGCTGACTCTAGTTTAAGATTAAACATTTGGACCATATCATTCACTGGGGGAGTATCGGATAGGGGGGGCCCAGATGACGAGAGAACTCGTTGGCTGCAGATGAGCTAAAAAAACGCTTTTTTATAGTATATTCAGTCATATTAAAACACAGCAAATAGTGGTCTGATAGCTCAGGCATTTCAACAGTGATGTTCAGACCTCTAGAAATCACCAGGTCCAGAGTGTGCCCCTGTTTATGTGTAGGCCCAACAACATGTTGGATGAACTCAAAGGAGTGCAATAACTCTAAGAAAC
This sequence comes from Electrona antarctica, assembly GCF_951216825.1. Classification (NCBI taxonomy): domain Eukaryota; kingdom Metazoa; phylum Chordata; class Actinopteri; order Myctophiformes; family Myctophidae; genus Electrona; species Electrona antarctica. The sequence continues at coordinate 14,907,640 of NC_136809.1, read as the reverse complement.
CCAGAGCCACCGCATTTGAAGCATCGTCCAGGTGTAGATTAAGATCACCTGAGATAAGAGTTCTGTTAGTGGAACAGATAGATAAAAGTTCTGATATTTCTGTTAGAAATACAGCTTTGCTGCACTTTGGAGGACAATAAATGCTGATCATTGGGATAGAGGACTGACCCTGCAGTATTGTGGCCTGGTATTCAAAGGATAAAAAGCTGCCGAGAGTCAGAGCCTTGAATTTTAAAGTGTCTGAAAAAATTATTGCCAGTCCACCTCCTTTCTTAGCCTCGCGAACAGAGTGGATGAAACTGTAGTTTGCGGGACAGGCTGGCGCTAGGAGAACAGCTCCATCCGAAATGAAATTAAATGAAATCTATATTTACCCAGGGTATCTGGGCTAAGCTCAAGAACTTGTTTCCAGCCAGGCCCTGCTCATAGAACACATTTCATCGTAGTGGTTCAATGCCTTGTTCAAGGGCACTTCAGCGGTGGTAATTTTTTAACGTGTCGGACGGCTGATTCGAACTAGGAACCTTCCGGTATCAAGACCGCGCCGCTATCCGTTCGGCCACCGCTGCCACAAGCCATGCCAAGCCATGTCTCTGTTAGAAAGATAATATCTAGCTTCTCTTTACATATTATATCATTTACAGAGGAGGACTTATTTGTTAATGACCTGATGTTAAACAAGGCAAGGTTTAGCTTGTTATCAGATTTTTGGGGACTGTGATGCCTGTGAGGTACATTAACCAAGCAGCATTCTCTCTTCAGGCTACTCCTTGTCTTGGACAATCTATTTGAAATAACAGTGGAAATGTTGTGAACCTCAACCTGTACGGTGATTGAAACACCAGGCTTTCTAGAAGCAAGGGGTCCATACATGTTTGTTGCTACGCATAATGGACCCTGTTCATATCAGTGATCAAATGTATTTGATCACTGATAGGAAGCATCCTTCCTAGCTGCCGGAACCACCAGAACAACTGACTGCTTTCTATACAAAGGAGCAGCGGCTCTACTCAGAGTATCTCACTGAGTCGTAGATACTTGAACTCCTTCACTTGGGGAAAGGACTCATTCACTACCTGTAGTGGACAATCCACTGGTTTCCTGTTGAGATCCATGGCCTCAGATTTAGAGCCTGAATTTTCATTTGTCTGAATTGCCAGAAGAATTATTTTTTGAGTGGTGCAACCACTCCCTTACGGAGCTATGTGTGTGAGTGGGTGGCTGGCTGGGTCTGAGCACAAAATGATGATTTCGGGTGTGCCAGTACAGTACAGTGACAGTACAGTACAGTAGAGGGTACACAGTGTAGGGACCCCCACACAGTAACTGTCATTTCTCAACCGTTTCGGATGCGGGGTGGCACGCCGGAACTGGCCCGCCCCCCTGGGCGTGTTCCTGGGGGTCTGGATGTTCTAGGGACCCCCCGGGGACCCCCACATGGTAACTCTGTCATTTCTGTACCGCTTCGGACGCGGACTGTACCGCTTCGGACGCGGGGTGGCTCGCGGCACCCTGGATGCGTTCCCGTGGGTCTGGAACTTCCGGGGACCCCCACACGGAGTTGCACCACTCACTTCACACGGGTGTGATTATTCAGTGTCCGTGGCTTGCAATTCAGGGGCTGGAGGGAGGCTATCTAATCCTAGCTATGATTTGCTGATTTGTTCAGGTGCATCTGGATAACTATCAATGGAGATGTGCTGAAATGTGATGGCATCCATCACATGGGAAGTTGTTCTGCACACAAAGGTTGTGACTTGTATGTTTTCACACGCTGTGTGCTTAACTGTGCTGTACAACTGTAGCCTGGTTAAACCAGACCGAATCAGCCGTTGGCAAAAAAAAGTTGCCTACCAGCGGATTACGGTCTGGCGAGGCTCAGTAGCACGCCTCTTTCCTACAGCAGAGAACAGGTCGGACCAATCGGGACACGGTATGCAATATAGGCGGGCTTTGGTACAGTGACGTTCAATGCTTGTGACCTTTGACTGACAGTAGCTCTGACCAATTGCGTCGAAGAGAAAATGTTCCCCGGGAAATGAAATCCAAGTGGAGCCAGCCCAGACTGATATACCGCGACAGTGTTGTGTGATATTAGTCTGGCTTATTAGCCAGGCTAGTACAACTGGGCATGAGGACTACAAGAGAAAAAAAGCAATTCATTACACATTTTTGTAGGGGTGAAGCTTACAATAAAAGCTTTGATTGAGTAAAATAAAACGCCAGCAGCAGCATCTTGTTGACAACATAGCCCTCACTCCATAGAACACGGTCCAACCCTCTCCAGCATATCCTATGTCCTCTTCAGTCCTAAGAACTGACTGTATATTAGCTCCTTTTAACCATTTTACACAGATGGTTAGACATTTTACACATTTTTCATACTCAAACTCAGAGTAATATCGCTAAATAGTATAAAGAATGAGATAGCAAGATAGCAGATGTTACTTTCTACAATGGATGGAAGATTACTGTACAATAAATTAAAATATGAAATAACACTTTGAAGTTTTCCTCACAACAAATTTACCCCTAACCAGCTAAATTATCTCGAGTTGATAGATTATGACCACAAGCTGTACTTCAATCTCTTGTAAAAGCAGGTTATTCTCATTTCTCACTTGGATGCATCAGGGGAAACGTTGAAGTTGACGGCTGCATACTGGACATCTTCTTGTCTCTGAGGTGGTTGGCTGTTGGAGTTGGTAGAACGATGGAAGTGGACGCTGCTGTAGTGAGGCTCATCCTGTGGTTCTGTGGGTTCTCCATGTGGAGCAGTGACAAGTGTTCTGGACACAGCTGAGATGTTGTCATACATAGGATCAGAGTGGGTCTGATGGGGAGACAGAACAGACAAGGTGTGTTTGGTGGGGTATGGAAGGTTTGTTCTTTTTCTTTAGATCGGGGTGCATACTTAGTTTAGACTAGTCATTGGTTAGACATAAGGTTGGTGAGGGGTGCGTTAAGACGACCGGATTAAGGTTGGTGAGGGGTGCGTTAAAACGACCGGATTAAGGTTGGTGAGGGGTGCGTTAAAACGACCGGATTAAGGTTGGTGAGGGGTGTCTTAAGGGTTGGGAGAGGGTTAAAGTTAGGTTTAGGTGTGCTGCCCCATGGGAGGTTAGGGTTAGGGTGAGGGTTTGAGATAGGTTGTACTGTAGGACTAATGACTGGTCTAACCAATGACTAGTCTAAACTAGATCTCTCTCTGAGGCCTCAACCACACTATTAAGACAAAATTGTTCTCTCTGTTCCGGGGGGAGAGGGGGGGGGGGGGGGGGGGCAGAGCAGCTCGCTGAGATTCACAGAACAGCTCTGCTCCATAGGGGGAGGAGGGCAGAACACACTCCATGGAGCAGAGCTGTTCTGTGAATCTCTGCGACTCCAATTGAAAATGAATTGCGAGCTGCTCTGCGCCCCCCTCTCCCCCTGGAACAGAGAGAACGATTTTGTCTTAATAGTGTGATTGAGGCCTCACATTCACACCCACAAGACACACTGCACTTTGGGGTCCTCTAAATCTGTAAATACCTGGCCACTTTGTGTTGTGTCAGTGCGGGAGTCCTGAGTTTTCTTCCTATATATTGAACCAGTAAGGAATTCATTACACAAAAAAATTACTATCAATAAAAACAGAAGTCTCCACTTGTAGAAATATTACTTCTATAATATTTTATTTTACCTTAATGTCCACAGGCAGGCCAGAAAGACGAGGCTGAGGCAAACTACAGTGATTCCTATAGCTGCATTCTTAACTGCTGATGATTGAGAGAATTGTTCTACAGATACAAATATAGAGAGAAACATCAATTGTTACTGTGCAAAAATATATTTAAAATACATTTTTAATAATTATGAAAAAAAAAAAAAAAAAGATTGTACAGAGATTAACATTATTTCCCGGGATCAAATTTCAAATTGAAATTGCAAAAAGCTCTACTCACGTGTGACAGTGAGAGTTTCTTCAGGACTTCTGAGCTCCTCGTGACCTTTGACAGCACAGGAGTATTCTCCTGCATCCTGACTGCTGACTGGGTCTAGAACCACATAGTTCTGTTGGCTCTGTTTCTGGGTTACACTGTTCTGGTACCACCTGTAGGTGGGGTTGTCAGTCAGAGGACAGCTACTGCTACACACCAGTGTCACTCTCTGTCCCTCTGTTGTATTGGCAGCAGGAATCATCTTCAATGTAAGGCCTGAAAGAAAGTTATAATGTCATTATGTTATGGCAGGCTTGTCCAAGTAGTCAAATCATTGTTTTGACACTAAAGACTACAATTGAAAGAAGAAAGTACAAGACATGATCAAAAGTCTACCTGTTACGTGTATTTTCACTCCAGGTAGACCAGATATTTTTCCTTGTAGCTTATTTGTGAGAAATCTGAATATGTATTCAGATGAGTCTCTCTCTGTCAGGTTATTGATCGTCAGGGTGTGATGGTTCTTTGTCTGTCCAGAGAACTTCACACGATGTTCATAGTTAGGGTCCTTGGTCAGACTACGTAAGTTTGTCGTATACCAGTATGTGTTGGTGTCACTGTCTACCAGCACATAACCAGGTGGGTATGAATAATTACATGATATGTTCACTGATGAGCCGATCAGAGCACAGATTCTATGTTTCATATAATTCACTCTCCAGCAGCTTTCACCTTGAACACCTGAAATAGACAATATGCATAGGAAACTGAGATTATGGATTCAAGAACATGTTAAATTCTGAACATGTAAATGATAAGTGACATACCTATTATGCAGCATGAATATAGTATTTATTTCAAGTAAACAGACTGATTCATACTCACACACTGAAGGAGAGAGGAGATCCTTTTGGTCTTGTACAACACAATAATAACCATCATCATCAGACTTTCCATAAACAGTGTGTTTCTGATCAGTGGCACTGGCAACATAATCTCTCTTCCTGTACCACTGGAAGGTGGGTTTGAGGTTTGTCAGAGAACAAGTGGTTCTGCAGGTCAGCTGCACTTTCACTGCATTAATGGCAGTCACTTTGACATGCAGATCTGTTGAGAAGAAGTACATACAGTCATACAGTAGTTCATCAGTAATGTTGGTTGAACAATTGTTTTGCTGTGACTAGTGATGTCGCAAAGACTCCTCAATCAAAAAGATGCCCACACATAACATTGGACCCGGTCTCTGTCATAAATACATTATTTTGTGATTTTAGAAAAGACATCATGCTTAACTATTAGCAGCCATGTGGCCTTTATGGAAAAGTGACACCCTTCATCCCTAGGCCTAGGGGAACACAACAGTGTAAATCGCTAACTGGACTAAACAAATATAATGTGTCTAACCTCTAAAGAATGTGATGGAACAGTTATTCATCAATGACTTAGGACACATTCTCCCATCAGCATAGGTCATTCTAAAGCAGCTTGGATCGACAGAATCTTGGAGAAAAAAATCACATGCAATCACTGAAATGACACACGTACATGTAAACCATTATAAACCATTAATTTATTAAAATAAAATATATATTTAGTTAGATATCTAGTATCTACCTCAAACTATATTAATAAACAGCAATAGGCCTACAGTATCTCCATTGTGAACAGATGTGATAATGTCACCACTCACTGACTGAAACATTAGGGGCTTTGAGAGCTTCATGACCTTTAACAGCACAGGAGTAGATCACTTCTTCCTCACTGTTGACAGGGAGTTGGTACCAGGGAGACGAGTCCTCATAGAGGAACTGGCCATTCCTATACCACATGTAGGTGTGCCTGTCAGTCAGAGGACAGCTGGTATTGCAGTTCAAAATCACTCCCTGTCCCTCTCTCAACGGACCGAGTATCACCGTCACCTGTAGGTCTAAGCTCACATTTTTAGACATGTTCATTATAAATATACAAAAGAATGAAGTGAGAAGTGATGGGCGCTAATATATTAAAGTCTAACTCATGTTGATTAGGTGATGTAATGGTGATATTAAATGCCATTAACAATAAAGAGACAATAGCCCATGACGTAATGAGGGACAATATGACGTAATCTTTCCCATAATTGTTAATGGCGTTTTTAAAACAAACATTGAACTAAAAACAAACATTAAACCTAGGAGGGGCTAGCGCCCCTCAAAGATATATATTATTGAATTACTACATTTCCATCATGATACTACTACTGTACCTGTGACACTGAGACTAACGCTTGATGCATCAGTGGAGTCTGCTGTGCACTGGTACGTCTTTGCATCACTCTCTCTCACTTCATCGATTCTGTGAGTTGACTGACCCCCTGGAGAATACACTACATAACATCATCAGACAGCTGTTTAAAATCGAACCATTCTCTAAGGCCTGACTCACACCTTTCGATCTAGCATACAACATTGATGCATGCTAGATGTAAAGAAAGGGTTTGTTTACATCTTGCCCCAATGCATTTCCAATGGAAGTCACATGGTTTGACACAACATTTGTGTTGTACGGCTTTCGGCTGTGTTTCGACTGCCCCCCACCCCCTCATACAACACAAATGTTGTGTCAAACCATGTGACTCCCATTGGAAATGCATTGTGAGCTTGCATCAGTCAATAAGTCTCATGCATCAGCTATACATCAATCTGTTGCGAAGGTGTGAGTCAGGCCTAAATAGTTCAGTGTGTGTGTGTGTGTGTGTGTGTGTGTATGTGTGTGTGTGTGTGTGTGTGTGTGTGTGTGTGTGTGTGTGTGTGTGTGTGTGTGTGTGTGTGTATGTGTGTGTGTGTGTGTGTGTGTGTGTGTGTGTGTGTGTGTGTGTGCGCGCGTGTGTTTACGTGTGTGCGTGTGTGTGTGTGTGTGTGTGTGTGTGTGTGTGTGTGTGTGTGTGTGTGTGTGTGTGTGTGTGTGTGTGTGTGTGAGTGAGAGAGAGAGATGTACCTCGGCATGGCATATCTACTGTTGATCCCTTCAATACACACATGCGTGATGTTTGTCCAAGAATTCCTGACACAGAATGCATAATATTAAAGAACATAATTTCTTAAAGTCATTATTACACAGAAGTAGTCAAAACAGGACACCACAAGTCTACAAGGGACGCCTACACCTAAGGTGATGTGGCAATGATGTATATTGGGCTGATTGCCTTTCCCCCTGACAGTGAGTGAGCACTTGCTCAACTTCCCAATTCAAAAGGGTGAACAAAGATTGATTTACAAGAGGACTGTCGACTGTGTTTACTGGCCTTTGATTACTTTAGTTTTGTTTTAAAATGTATTTATGTATTGTATTTATGTATTTATTATTTGTCATTAATTATCTGGAGATATGTGGAGACCCCTGTTACTGAACTATTTCAATGATTACTATCAGAATAGAGCTATTAAACACCTACTTCAACCAACAAATATCACTTACTGCACATGTGCAGTCAACTTTTTACTGTGCATTTGAATTACTGTTTAATTGTGTATCCCTTATAAACCTTATAAACAGCCATTAGATAATAGCAACAATTTGGCAACATATTTATTCATGAACAATTTGACTACAAATTCCTACCTGAGACAGACAGGAGCCAACTCACAAACACAGACAAAAGCATGACTGGTCCTGTGGTTTTTAGCTAGAAAGAGAACAAAATGAACGACAGCTTATTTAGAAAATACTGTTTGTGGAATATGAAAATATATATAAACATAAACAATGTATAATTTGTTTTGTTAAAATACACAGCAATTTACTTACCTGACTGTTACCTATCCACTGCATGCGTTGTGGCACATAAGGATAGATAGTTCATGCAAAATATGTATATAGGCTTGGGTTGGGTTGTGTCAGTGTGACATCTCAAAAAAAGACCTTCCTCTTTATTGAATGTCTGTAAAGGATGTTTGATCTACACTATGTAACACTATGTACACTATGTGAAGTAGTTTCATGGTTTTAATTCAACTAACAGTTACATTTTTGTATTCTGACATTGTTACGCAAACTTCCAGGTATAACGTTGAGCTAAGTCTATCTATTTCACATTAGATAAGAGGTGTCACAAATGTGTCACATTTGAGGCTTGAGTTTCTCAGAGATGAACATGTGATGATCTGTGGTTGCATGCTGAATAGTGTGAAATGAATCAGCACTGTTAAAAAAACAAGATGATGTGAATTGGTCACTAAATGTACTGCCAAAATGTCCCTTATATTTGATGCATCTTTGTGCTGTTAGTCCACATACACTTGACAATGTATTGACTGGTTCATATATATATACACCGGTATATATATATATATATATATATATATATATATATATATATATATAATACCTTTGTAGTTGCTGGCTTAGAATCAGAATCAATCTTTATTGTCACATCACATTACAAGTAAGGTGGGTGAAAAACTAGGTTGTGCAGGCTCATCATTGCAGTTAAAAAGGATAGAGAGAAGAGAGGAGCATAACATTCATAATAATATATGACAATTGTGAGTGCATAATAAATAAAAGGTCATCATGAATGAATGTATGTATGTACGAGTATAAATAAAAGGAGTCCCTATTAAAACATGAATCAGTTCAGTCTGTGCATCAGACTTAGCGCTTGTTCAGCAGTCTTAATGCTGATAAGTAAAAGCTGTTCAAAAGTCTGGACATGGCTGTGGCTGGGGTGGTGAATGTCTGATGAAACGTTACGCCTTAGCCACGCAGCGTCTCTTATGTATTTCCTGGAGCTCCGTGGAGATCGTGGGAGCTCCCCTCCCACGATGCGCTGCGCTGTTCGCACCACTCTCTGCAGTGATCTGCGTTCCGCAGCAGTGCAGTTTCCAAACCAGGCGGTGGTGCCGCTTGTCAGAACACTCTCTATGGTGCTGCTGTAGAATGCTCTGAGGCTGCGGGGGCTCACTCTGAACTTCTTCAGGCGGCGGAGGCAATATTAGAGAGTCTTTGTTGGGCTTTTTTCACCACCTTTTTGGTGTGTGTTGCCCAGATCCTTCGAGATGTATCCCCTATACAAGAATTTGATGTCACAGACCTGTTCCACTGCGCCATCGATGTAGATAGGTGCATACATGCTCCCTCTCCTGCTTCCTAAAATCCACGATCAGCTCTTTGGACTTTACTGACGTTGAGAGCGAGGTTGTTTTCCTGACACCACTGTGTTAGTGTGCCAACCTCAGCTCTGTAGGCAGAGGTTTCCACAAAGAGCATCCGGACACATCTGCTCTTCCCCCCCTTGTCCAGATGGGTGAGTGCAGAGTGTATAGAGCCAGGGCAACTGCATCGTCGGTGGATCGGTTCTGACGATATGCAAATTGCCATGGGTCCAGTGTGTCTCTCACCAGTCATTCGAAACATTTGCTCGGAGTAAGTGCCAGGCGTTCAGACAAGCCACCTTGGAGTGTTTGGGGATGAACACTCCTGCTAGCTGGGCTGCACATACCTTCAGCACCCGGCCTGTGATGCCGTCGTCGGGCCCAATGACTTCGTGGGTATTCACCTTCACATAATCTGGTGGAAGGTACCGGAACAATTGCATTGAGGACACACAGCAAAAAAATCCAACAATTTCAGGCACATTCTAGTTGTTTCATGTTATAGAGCTGTTGAATTGGACATTTGTCATAATTGGTTTTGAGACTATTATTGGTGCAGATTGAGGGCTACAGCACAGGAATTAGAAGAGCTGGCCTATGCATTTTATGTTCATGCATCAATGAATCATTTTAAAGGTACACAGAGAAGCAAAGCTTTGCGTGGAATGCAAGAACGAGTGCCCAAAACAAAACGTTTGTGTGGACTGGCTATACGGTATGCTTTTTACTGCATAACGTATATGATTCTGCCTACGTGCTTAGTGGAGAGACAGCGAGCTCCGGCTTAGTGTTCACTTGTGAGGCAAACACCATAGTCTAATCATTCCGAAGAAGAATTTATGCACAGTGTGATAATTGTGAATCCCAGTTGTTGTATTCTCAGTGCCCAATCTGGTTTACACATGCTTTGACCTGTTCTTTGACCTCTCTTCTAAGCTTTAAGCCGGGCCAATCATAGTGTTTCTTGACATGACAGGGTCTGGCCGAGGATGTTGAGACATCTCCCAACAGATGTGAACCAGGAAATTTAGAGAGGGTAGTTTTCTTGTGAGTAAATTCCAGCACTCAAATATGTACACAAACAGATCAACTGTTGGACTGCGTGGATTAGCACTTACAAACACAGATTCAATGTAACAAAGGCCAAATTCCAATAACCCAAATCTCGGCCACTCACTCACTCACACTCGGTCACTCCAACATTGCAGTGTTACAGTGAAATTGATGACCTGCCGAAATATGTGAGTCTTGTGACCATCTTGTGGACTTCACATAATTTACATGGAGGTCTTTAAATACGTGACCTAAATATCACAAGTTTAAACTTTGCTTATAAACCAAACCGCAATGATTTACGTTTGGACACTGACGTTATGTGACGTCTACACAATTGTCACATATTTCAGTAGGTCACCAATTTCACCGTAACACCGCCATGCTGGAGTGACTGAATGTGAGTGAGCGAGTGGCCGAGATTTTGGGTATTGGAATTCAGCTAAAGGGACATGCATGGGCACTAAAGGCTAGATGACTCATCTGCGCTGCTGGCCAATGGAGAGCAACGTTACCACATGGCGGCCATGTTCCTACAGTCAGGCTTGTGTCAGCCCCCAGCCAAGACCCAGCCTACAACAGCCCTGCCAATCGGGCTCAGCCCTATTGGCACGACAGGTTGCGCGTTGGTCTGGCGAGTGGGAGGCCCGGGTTCAATCCCCGCTTTCCATCCCCGCTTTCCGCGCATTGCTACAATCTGGCGTAGTCGGCAGGACGTGAAGCGTGATATCCTCGCGTGAGGGACATGAGGAACATCGTGTGCGGTGGTCCACGGTGTGAAGTGAGAAGCGTGAGGACGTGCTTCAAAGAGTGGGGGGTGATTGTAGCCCCCAGCCAAGGCCAAGACCCAGCCTGCAACAGCCCTGCCAATCGGGCTCAGCCCTATTGGCACGAGAGGTTGCGCGTTGGTCTGGCAAGTGGGAGGCCCGGGTTCAATCCCCGCTTTCCGTGCATTGCTACAATCGCTCACTCATAACATTGCGTCTATGGTGCATGTACTTTATTAATAACCGTAACTTACTCTCCCGGAAATGTAATCGCTAGAGGCGGCGCCCCTCCGTCGCGGTCAACTACCGGTATACTTTATCAGACAAAAAAAAATAGTTGCGGTTGTTGGAAAAATAGTGGCAATAGTGGATTCGAACCCGGGAGGTGTCGATTGGGAGTCTAATTATTAACGACAAATGCCAAGCTGGCTGCCAGAATTGGTTTTCCGGCTGTTTTATAATGTGAAAATGCCCCGCCCCTACTACAGGTAGTATCTTGCCTGGGTCTTGTGCTGGGTCAGTGCGGGAGTCCTGAGTTTTCTTCCTATATTGAACCAGTAAGGAATTCATTACACTAAAAAATGACTATCAATAAAAACAGAAGTCTCTACTTCTATAATATTTTATTTTACCTTAATGTCCACAGGAAGGCCAAACTAAGGCAAACTACAGTGATTCCTATAGCTGCATTCTTAACTGCTGATGATTGAGAGAATTGTACTACAGATACAAATAGCACAGATTCTATGTTTCATATAATTCACTCTCCAGCAGCTTTCACCTTGAACACCTGAAATAGACAATATGCATAGGAAACTGAGATTATGGATTCAAGAACATGTTAAACTAGAAAGGTCGCAATTTTTCAAAATTGCAAAGTGTGGTTGCCGCAGTTGCTTACATGGGCCCCTCCCACTAATGTTGCTAGCCAATTACAATGTCGCGTCGACCTTGTGATCATGCGTAAGTAATTCGGAGGGGATTTATCCCCCCAAAATCATGTTTTTCCACCATACGGTTACATTTTTGGCATTTGCGGCGCCCCCTATGGATGAAAATGGAATTGCTTTTGGAACTTGGTTGATTGAACCACCCGCGACATGTGATTCAAATTTGGGATGGATCGGACATTCTGTTCGTGATTTATGGCCTTTTTTGTAAAATAGGCCCCTCCTACTATCTTCGGACGACGATTACGACCGAACGATACGCAGTACCAAAATTCTGCAGTTGGTGTTTTAATCGGATGGGTCCAGAGATCATGTGTGCCGATTTTTGTGAGATTTGGACAAAATCTGTAGGAGGAGGAGCCAAAAGTGTGTTTTGGAGAAAATTCTAATTTTGCAGGATTTCTTTCCCGGTTGAAAATGGGCGTGGCCTATATGTGGAAATGCATCATGACCCAAGGAATCCATGGAAAAAGAATTTACGACTTACGGTTCAAGAGTTATAGGGAAAAACGCAAAATCATTTTTCTGCAAGAAACGGTTACATTTTTCACATTTGCGGCGCCCCCTATGGATGAAAATGGAATCGCTTTTGGCTTTTGGTTGATTAAACTACCCACGACATCTGGACATTCCGTTCGTGATTTTAGGCATTTTTTGTAAAATAGGCCCCTCCCACTAACTTCGGACGACGATTAAGGCCGAACGATACGGACAAATAAAATTCAAAAAATCTGAAAAAAATTGAAACGCAGTCCGATAGGTCCAGAGATCATGTGTACCGATTTCTGTGAGATTCGGAAAAAAATCTGTAGAATCAGAAAATAAAAGTGTGTTTTGAAGAAAAATCAAAATGGCGGAAAATCTATCCTGACGCAAATGGGCGTGGCCTATATGGGGAGATGCGTCATGACCCAAGGAATCCAGGGCAAAAATAATTTAGATTTTACAACCTATGGTTCAAGAGTTATAAGCCAAAACATAAAGTGGGCTTCCCCATTATAAGTCTTTGGAGAACTAATTAATTAATCATCAATTAAACTATACAACGGATCTCTTAGCAATGAGCAAGCACACGCCGGTCGATTTGACATATGGCTCGAGTGTGTGCGGCAAAAACTGTGGGAGGAGTAGTGTGCCAAAGTATCCAAATGTACAATAACAATAGTCTGGTTGCCCTATGACATACCTATTATGTAGCATGAATATAGTATTTATTTCAAGTAAACAGACTGATTCATACAGTACTCACACACTGAAGGAGAGAGGAGATCCTTTTGGTCTTCTACAACACAATAATAACCATCATCAGAATTTTCATAAACAGTGTGATTCTGAGCAGTGGCAACATAATCTCTAATCCTGTACCACAGGAAGGTGGGTTTGAGGTGTCGTATCTTATGACACGAGACCATACAAACTTAACCAAAACACTGGGAGAGCATTGAGATAATTGTGAGACAGCACGACAGCAGATTAGATGTTCCTCAGAGATGTTGGTTTATTTCGAAGTACACAGCATAGCAAAGCATGGCATAGGCTCCTCCAGCCTCACGGCCTCGGATCGACTGACTGACTGACATAGAAATCAACTTGCTTAAGTACAGTTTTACACAATACACATTGGACCAGACTACCATTTGGCCATTCCTAGAAGGTAAATCAGGATCACTGTGGCCCTTTGATCCACTGTTTTAGCATTTGGTTGCCCTAGGTGTGAATCAGGATCTCAGGACTCAAACAAAAGGCACAGTAAAAACAACCCCTGTCCCCAGGTGGTCCTTGAATATCAAAGACAGACCCCAATTAAGCCAGCCAGCTAGTCTGACCAACTAAACAGATCACCATATGCTATGAGCACAGTAGCACACATTATGGATAGAATTATGATTTCCAGATTCCACAGAGGTTTGTCAGAGTACAAGTGGTTCTGCAGCTCAGCTGCACTTGCACTGCATTAATGACAGTCACTTTGACATGCAGATCTGTTGAGAAGAAGTACATACGGTAGTTCATCAGTAATGTTGGTTGACTAGTGATGTTGCAAAGACTCCTCAATCAAAAAGATGCCCACACATAACATTGGACCCGGTCCCTGTCATAAATACATTATTTTGTGATTTTATGCTTAACTATTAGCAGCCATGTGGCCTTTATGGAAAAGTGACACCCTTTAGCGGCCCTAGGCCTAGGGGAACACAACAGTGTAAACCGCTAACTGGACTAAACAAATCTGATGAGTCTAACCTCTAAAGAATGTGATGGAACAGGAGTTATTCATCAATGACTTGGGACACATTCTCCCATCAGCATAGGTCATTCTAAAGCAGCTTGGATCGACAGAATCTAGGAGAAAAAATCACACCCGGGTGAACTGAGTGACCACTGATGAAATGAAATCACACCCGGATGTGATTTCACAACTGGCTTTTTTTGTGCAGAAAAAATGAGCATGGTTGCTACGGTCATCCAGTTCACCCGGGTGTGATTTAATTACGTCAGAAATTATTTTGAACATAGCAACCATGCTCATTTTTTCTGCACAAAAAAGCCAGTTGTAGGAGTGGTTTACACCACTCAAAAATCCACATGCAGTCACTGAAATGACTGAGACACACGTACATGTAAACCCTTATAAACCATTCATTTATTAAAATAAAATATATATTTAGTTAGATATCTAGTATCTACCTCAAACTATATTAATAAACAGCAATAGGCCTACAGTATCTCCATTGTGAACAGATGTGATAATGTCACCACTCACTGACTGAAACATCAGGGGCTTTGAGAGCTTCATGCCCTTTAACAGCACAGGAGTAGATCACTTCTTCCTCACTGTTGACAGGGAGTTGGTACCAGGGAGTTGGTACCAGGGAGACCTGGAGTCCTCCGCTGGCATCCTTCCTCACCAGCCAACCTGCACACCCATGCTGAATATACACGCTGACGTCCCGGTTGTGGATATTATATTCGCAAGAGCCGAGCGCGTCCCAGGCAACAGCAGGATGCGGAGGAGTGATCTAACGGCGGCGGAAGTCGAGGCACAAGACACGGTCAACACCACCATCTACAGGCGTGACGAGTCTCCACATCCAACCACGGGGGACAACGCGGCTGGAGACGGACCCAATCGGCCACACCGTGATACTTTACCTGCTATTTTTCCAGTCGACACCATCAACCCCACCAGAGCCCACAACAAACCTGGACGAGGGACCCCATCCCCCACTCCCGCCACCCCACGACGACCCCCACGCACCCCCCACCCTCCCCCCACGGCAACCCGCGGCTACTACAGACATCAACAATGGCCCTCCGCTCCCCTACTTCACCACGGAGGAAATAAGCACCATAGTCAGAGCCAACGGACTACATATCTTTCACCTGAACGTCAACAGCCTTGGACCCAAAATGGCTGAAATCAGGCATATGTTTCAATGCGGTAAGGCGAACATCATTAGCTTCTCTGAAACTAAACTTGATGAGTCAACCAAAGACCCAGAAGTTGAAATAGAGAACTATTCTTTGATCAGAAACGACAGAAACAGGCATGGTGGTGGTGTGTGTATGTATATTCACAAAGACACTGAATATGTTACTCGTAATGACTTACAGCATGATGAAATTGAAACTGTGTGGGTTGAATTCATTTTCAAAAAGGCTAAATCGGTATTAGTGGGCACCGTCTACAGACCGCCTGACCAACATGGGTTCTATGATATACTTGAGGGGTGCTTAGCTGAGGAGGAATGTGTAGAGAAAATCCTGATTGGCGACTACAATACAGACATGCAACGTAAGGAAGCACCTGTGTTTAAGTCATTCAGTAAGTTCTGTGATCTACATAGTGTCAGTCAGCTAATTACCCAACCCACTAGAGTGTGTGATTCTACTCAAACTGTCATTGATCTCATTCTGTCCTCGGACAAATCCAGAATCTCCAAGAAAGGGGTTATTGTATGTGGGCTTAGTGATCATTTTATGATATTCTGTACCCGCAAAATACAAAAACTTAAGACCGGCTGCCACAAAACAGTCATATCAAGGGACCTCAAAACCTACTCTAGTGAGGTCTTTAACCAAGTATTGGAGAGTCTGGATTGGTCCGATGAGCTTAAAAGCACACTTGTCGAAGAAGCTTGGCTTGGCTTCAAAACCAAATATACATCAGTACTGAACAACATGGCTCCTTTGAGAACCACCAGGGGCAAAACCCGCTCGGAACCATGGATGAATTCGGACATACTGGCTGCAATGAAAGCCAGAGACAAAAAATGCTCTGAATTTCTAAAATGCAAGTCAAAGCTAGCCAAGCGCTTCGACAGTGTTCGCCAAGCTCGTTTGAACAACCTAAATACCTAACGAATCAAGCTAAGAAACAGTGTAACTGCCATGACCAAATCAGCTAAAAGTAACTTCATCAATGATAAAGCACAGGAAAACAAAAACAATCCTCATGAGCTCTAGAAGCTACTAAACAATCAACTAGGCTATGGTCAGAAACTAAAAACCAGGTTTTCAAACATAAACATCAAATCGGACAACACTCTCATCACTGACAACCTTGATGTGGCCAACTACTTGAATATCTTCTTTACAAACATAGCAACAACTCTGGTTAACAAACTGCCCTCCCACTCTGGGCTCTTTGGTGTAGAGCACATTACAACCTTCTACAGAAACCTAGGTGTTTGTAAAGACGATTTTAAACTAGTTATGGTAACAACTGATGAGGTAATTAAGAAACTGAGTGCCCTCCAACCCCACAAGGCCACAGGCCATGACAACATTCCCTCCAAATTTCTCAGAGACTCAGCCATCTCTATAGCTCCAATCATCACCCACATAGTAAACCTCTCCATCAAACAGGGACAGGTCCCCCAAGATTTCAAACTGTCCAAAGTAACCCCCTTGCACAAGAAAGGGAGTAAATTAGACCCCGGCAACTACCGCCCTATTTCTATTCTTAGTTCCATCTCGAAAGTGATGGAAAAAATAGTCTATGAACAGGTTGAAAAGTATCTTGCCACTAATAAATTATTGTACGAGTTCCAATCTGGCTTCAGAACATCCCACTCCACTGACACATGCCTTCTCTATTTGAGCGACCACATCAAACAAGAGGTGGACGCTGGCAAATACTGCGGCATGGTCATGCTGGATCTCCAAAAGGCTTTTGACACCGTGAACCACTCCATACTGGTAAGCTAAAAGCAATTGGTTTCGATAGCACATCAGTGAGCTGGATGCAATCCTACCTGGAGGGGAGAGAACAGATGGTGGAAGTGAACGGAACACTGTCCCCCCCCTCCCAGTGAGCTGTGGCGTTCCACAAGGAAGCATACTAGGGCCTCTACTGTTCCTAATATATGTAAACGACATGACTTCAGCTTGTGACTGCAACTTGTTCCTGTTCGCAGATGACTCAGCACTGCTGGTCTCGGACAGGGACAAACTGCAGGTTGAAAATGCCCTCAGCTCTGAACTCGGTAGAATCTGCACCTGGCTCGCTGATAACAAACTATCTTTACACCTGGGAAAAACTGAATCCATTCTCTTTGGCTCTATTAGTAATCTCAGCAAGGCAAATGGCTTCTTGGTTAGAGTGGGTGACAATGTTATCACACGTAAAGATGAAATTACCTACCTAGGTTCCATCCTGGAGGCTAATCTTTCCGGTGATAAAATGGCCACCAACGTAATCAAAAAGGTCAACCATAGAACAAGATTCCTTTACAGGATCTCCTCACTGGTCAACAAAAACACCTTGAAGACCTTAACAGGAGCCCTTGTACAGGGTTTCTTTGACTATGCATGCACCTCCTGGTACCACAGCACCTCAAAGGCCCTTAAAACCAGGCTCCAGACTTCCCAAAACAAACTGGTCAGGCTCCTACTTGACCTAGCCCCCCGAACCCACCTCACCCCTGCCCACTTCGACAGGCTGGAATGGCTTAGGGTCGACGACAGAG
Organism: Electrona antarctica; assembly: GCF_951216825.1. Lineage (NCBI taxonomy): Eukaryota > Metazoa > Chordata > Actinopteri > Myctophiformes > Myctophidae > Electrona > Electrona antarctica. The sequence continues at coordinate 14,889,846 of NC_136809.1, read as the reverse complement.
TACAGCATCTTGCAATGGGTCTGGTCCACAAGATTCGATACGCCACCAAGATACCCATGTACCTGTCTAGATACTTCCTTAATGTTAACGAAGTCCACACCCACAACACCAGAGGGAGTGCAACGAACCATGTACAACCCAGATTCGGCACAAACAAGGGACTAAATTCTTTTCGCTCCTATGCCACCAAAATGTGGAACGCCCTACCAACTGTCATTAAGACATGCGAATCCCTTGACTCTTTCAAAACCGCTCTCAAAGGGCACCTACGGACGGCTGCAATTCGAAACTGGCCCCTGTAAAATCGGAATCCCTCAAACACGAACCCAAGGACAACACAAGAGACGGTCGCGGCCACACAGCCAACTCAAGGTATGGCCACTGAGCCAACTTGGGGACCCAACGCAAGGACAACACAAGAGACGGTCACGGCCACACAGCCAACTCAAGGTACGGCCACGGAGCCGACTTGGGGACCCAACGCAGCTCCTCCAAGGAAAACAAACAAATTAACGGAGCTGAACGTGAATCCCCCCCACCGCCCACCCCTTTTTTCCCCTCACTGTATATGTTTCTTTTCCCTTTTTACCCTTTTTACCTCTTTTATGATGAATTCCTGTTCTGTCTATAGAAGTGTCTATTTGTACGTCTCTAAATGTTTTGATGATTTGAACATGGTGGACCCTATTGGAAACAAGTGTAATGCTTAATTGGGTCGTCCACTCACAGTTAACAGCCTTTGTATTGAGTTTGTGCTTGAAATGTACTGTAATTCTGCAAACTGTTAATAAATTCTTCAATCAATCAATCAATAGAGGAACTGGCCATTCTTATACCACATGTAGGTGTGTCTGTCAGTCAGAGGACAGCTAGTACTGCAGTTCAAAGTTCTCCCAGAATTCCTGACACACAATACATTACTTTATAAGAACATTAGGGCAGGATTTTCTTAAAGTCATGATTACAGGACATCAAACCATGACATCACATCAAAGTCTGCAGTATAACAGGTGATGTGGCAGCGAAGGATAGTTTGTCATCATATGTAAGTGTAGCATAATTTATTTTTATAGTAAGACTTTCTATGCATCCACACATCCAACGCATTATAATCTGTGTATAACACTGTATAAAGATAAGGTTCAAGTATTATAATATTTCATAATTGCTGAACACTCACAGACATCCTTTTGCAAGGATCATATCTGTAATGTTAATGTATTATAATCACTGTGATTATAAGTCAATATAAGTGGTGAGTGCGTGCTATAAGTATGTTCATGAAGCATTATAGACATGGGATGCATAGAAAGATGATTTAAGAAGACTGAAGGTTGTGTTAATTTACTGTCCCCAGATTATGCTAAATTAAATGCTAAATTTACAAAGTCGTTAATTCATCTATATCACCTTTAAACCTGTTACATGACCTTGCTACTTGACTTATCAGTTACTGGCAGGTACAGTATACTGCTTATTAAATGTTTTAAGTCTTTGCATTTAACCTTACTGTGCATTTCTTTCTTTTCAAAATCTTTTTATTCAGGTTTTTGACAGTAGCCCAGGGGCAAGTATTAAACAGACAAACAGACAACAAAACTCAATCCCCTATCCCACCCTCCCCCCACCCACAATCCCAAGGATAGTCGGAAAAACAGTCTGGAGGAAATAAAATATATATATATACACACATACACAAAATACATGCATACATAATTACAAAAAATACAAATATAATAAAATAAAATGCAGATTTCTCATAGCAGAGCAGATTTTGTTTCTGTTGTGATTTGGCGTTGGCCGAGGCATAGGCACGGCACACTATGCAGTTTGTGTGTTGTGGTAGAATTACTGTGCATTTCAATTACTGTTTAATTGCTTACTTTCCTACAATGTTAATATTAACAAACCATTGAATCCCTTACAAGCTTTGTTTGTACAAGCTTAGCATGCTGGTAACTCATTGTGACAATAGCATAGACGCCATTAAATAATAGCGACAATTTAACAACATATTCATAATACATTTGACTACACATTCCTACCTGAAACAGATAGGAGCAAAGTCACAAACACGCATCCAGTTCCAGACAACAGCATGACTGGACGGGTCCTTGTTGATTGATTGATTGATTAATTACTTTATTAGTCAGATTTGTAAACGGTAAACGGTACAGTTAGACATGAGAAGGTTAAAATAAGGATAAAATAAAGTCCTGGGGACTTATTTCCATTGTGGTCCTATGTACTATTCAATTAATCAGCATACATACTAACACAATAATACAACTATAGAAAGATGACCGACCGAGTAACAACTTTTATGACAGCTTGTTCATGGAATTCACACATAAAGCACTGACAGCACATTACTTACTGAGAAAGGATGATCATTTGTTGACGTTATGCCAGTTGACACACGCCTCTTTGTATTAAGCCCATGGATTGTTACAACATGGAAAGGACTTCCTTCCTCGTTATATCTTTAAACCTCAGAATTCACTTACGTAATATTTCTCTAAGTGAATTACTTACATTGAAGTAACTGTCAAGCAAATCCTGGATCAACTATATGGCCACACATTTTTGAGGGGAACATACAGTAAATAAAAATCACACCTGTGTGAACTGAGTGGTGTAAGGTCTTATATAGACTGATCAGCTGTGGTCTAATGAAATCACACCCGTGTGAACTGGGTGACCATAGCAACCGTGCTCATTTTTTGAGCACAGACAGACAGACAGACAGACAGACTAACAAAGCCAGTCGTAGGACTGGTTTACACCACTCAAAAAGGATGAAATTTGGACATACAATCGTCCTGCCTGACAGTGATGATATGCAACGTCTATTCAGCTGTTGTATAATATACCAATATATGCCATGTGTCCAAGTTGCAACACAATTCCAGAATGACTTCAGAGTGGTTTGAGGTTGTCAGTGTTGAACATGTGATTTGTGGTTGCTTAATAGTGTGAAACTACTCGGCAGCATTTAAAAACAATATGATAATACCATATATATATATATATATATATATATATAGCCACTAAGTCTACTGACAAAATGACGCTAACTGCATGTTTGATTGTGTGCTGGGCAGGGCATTAAGCAACTAGTCGACTAGTTTACTAGTCGACTAGTAAATCCACTAGTATGAAATAACACTTTGAAGTTTTCCTCACAACAAATTTACCCCTAACCAGCTAAATGATCTCGAGTTGATAAATTATGACCAAAAGCTGTACTTCAATCTCTTGTAAAAGCAGGTTATTCTCATTTCTCACTTGGATGCATCAGGGGAAACGTTGAAGTTGACGGCTGCATACTGGACATCTTCTTGTCTCTGAGGTGGTTGGCTGTTGGAGTTGGTAGAACGATGGAAGTGGACGCTGCTGTAGTGAGGCTCATCCTGTGGGTTCTCCATGTGGAGCAGTGACAAGTGTTCTGGACACAGCTGAGATGTTCTCATACATAGGATCAGAGTGGGTCTGATGGGGAGACAGAACAGACAAGGTGTGTTTGGTGGGGTATGGAAGGTTCGTTCTTTTTCTTTAGATCGGGGTGCATACTTAGTTTAGACTAGTCATTGGTTAGACATAAGGTTGGTGAGGGGTGCGTTAAAACGACTGGATTAAGGTTGGTGAGGGGTGCATTAAAACGACCGGATTAAGGTTGGTGAGGGGTGCCTTAAGGGTTGGGAGAGGGTTAAAGTTAGGTTTAGGTGTGCTGCCCCATGGGAGGTTAGGGTTAGGGTGAGGGTTTGAGATAGGTTGTACTGTAGGACTAATGACTGGTCAAACCAATGACTAGTCTAAACTAGATCTCTCTCTGAGGCCTCAACCACACTATTAAGACAAAATTGTTCTCTCTGTTCCGGGGGGAGAGGGGGGGGCAGAGCAGCTCGCTGAGATTCACAGAACAGCTCTGCTCCATAGGGGGAGGAGGGCAGAACACACTCCATGGAGCAGAGCTGTTCTGTGAATCTCTGCGACTCCCATTGAAAATGAATTGCGAGCTGCTCTGCGCCCCCCTCTCCCCCTGGAACAGAGAGAACGGTTTTGTCTTAATAGTGTGATTGAGGCCTCACATTCACACCCACAAGACACACTGCACTTTGGGGTCCTCTAAATCTGTAAATACCTGGCCACTTTGTGCTGGGTCAGTGCGGGAGTCCTGAGTTTTCTTCCTATATTGAACCAGTAAGGAATTCATTACACTAAAAAATTACTATCAATAAAAACAGAAGTCTCCACTTGTAGAAATATCACTTCTATAATATTTTTTTACCCTAATATCCACAGGAAGGCCAGAAAGACGAGGCTGATCACTACAGTGATTCCTATAGCTGCATTCCTAACTGCTGATGATTGAGAGAATTGTACTAGAGATACAAATATAGAGAGAAACATCAATTGTTACTGTGCAAAAATATATATAAAATACATTTTTAATAATTATGAAATAAAAAAAGATTGTACAGAGATTAATATTATTTCGCAGGATCAAATTTCAAATTGAAATTTCAAAAAGCTCTACGCACGTGTGACAGTGAGAGTTTCTTCGGGACTTCTGAGCTCCTCGTGACCTTTGACAGCACAGGAGTATTCTCCTGCATCCTGACTGCTGACTGGGTCTAGAACCACATAGTTCTGTTGGCTCTGTTTCTGGGTTACACTGTTGTGGTACCACATGTAGGTGGGGTTGTCAGTAAGAGGACAGCTACTGCTACACACCAGTGTCACTCTCTGTCCCTCTGTTGTATTGGCAGCAGGAATCATCTTCAATGTAAGGCCTGAAAGACAGTTGTAATGTCATTATGTTATGGCAGGCTTGTCCAAGTAGTCAATTCATTGTTTTGACACTAAAGACTACAATTGAAAGAAGAAAGTACAAGACATGATCAAAAGTCTACCTGTTACGTGTAGTTTCACTCCAGGTAGACCAGATACTTTTCTTCCTGGCTTATTTGTGTGAAATCTGAATATGTATTCAGATGAGTCTCTCTCTGTCAGGTTATTGATCGTCAGGGTGTGATGGTTCTTTGTCTGTCCAGAGAACTTCACACGATGTTCATAGTTAGGGTCCTTGGTCAGACTAAGTAACCTTGTCGTATACCAGTATGTGTTGGTGTCACTAGTGTCTACCAGCACATAACCAGGTGGGTATGAATAATTACATGATATGTTCACTGATGAGCCGATCAGAGCACAGATTCTCTGTTTCATATAATTCACTCTCCAGCAGCTTTCACCTTGAACACCTGAAATAGACAATATGCATATAAGGAAAATGAGATTATGGATTCAAGAACATGTTAAATTCTGAACATGTAAATGATAAGTGACATACCTATTATGTAGCATGAATATAGTATTTATTTCAAGTAAACAGACTGATTCATACAGTACTCACACACTGAAGGAGAGAGGAGATCCTTTTGGTCTTTTACAACACAATAATAACCATCATCAGAACTTCTATAAACAGTGTGCTTCTGATCAGTGGCAACATAATCTCTAATCCTGTACCACAGGAAGGTGGGTTTGAGGTTTGTCAGAGTACAAGTGGTTCTGCAGCTCAGCTGCACTTGCGCTGCATTAATGACAGTCACTTTGACATGCAGATCTGTTGAGAAGAAGTACATACGGTAGTTCATCAGTAATGTTGGTTGAACAACAGAATTGTTTTACTGTGACTATAGTGATGTCGCAAAGACTCCTCAATCAAAAAGATGCCCACACATAACATTGGACCCGGTCTCTGTCATAAATACATTATTTTGTGATTTTAGAAAATACATCATGCTTAACTATTAGCAGCCATGTGGCCTTTATGGAAAAGTGACACCCTTTAGCGGCCCTAGGCCTAGGGGAACACAACAGTGTAAACCGCTAACTGGACTAAACAAATATAATGTGTCTAACCTCTAAAGAATGTGATGGAACAGTTATTCATCAATGACTTAGGACACATTCTCCCATCAGCATAGGTCATTCTAAAGCAGCTTGGATCGACAGAATCTAGGAGAAAAAAATCACATGCAATCACTGAAATGACACACGTACATGTAAACCATTATAAACCATTAATTTATTAAAATAAAATATATATTTAGTTAGATATCTAGTATCTACCTCAAACTATATTAATAAACAGCAATAGGCCTACAGTATCTCCATTGTGAACAGATGTGATAATGTCACCACTCACTGACTGAAACATCAGGGGCTTTGAGAGCTTCATGACCTTTAACAGCACAGGAGTAGATCACTTCTTCCTCACTGTTGACAGGGAGTTGGTACCAGGGAGACGAGTCCTCATAGAGGAACTGGCCATTCTTATACCACATGTAGGTGTGCCTGTCAGTCAGAGGACAGCTGGTATTGCAGTTCAAAATCACTCCCTGTCCCTCTCTCAACGGACCGAGTATCACCGTCACCTGTAGGTCTAAGCTCACATTTTTAGTTGTATATTTTAATGTTCATTATAAATATACAAAAGAATGAAGTGAGAAGTGATGGGCGCTAATATATTAAAGTCTAACTCATGTTGATTAGGTGATATTAAATGCCATTAACAATAAAGAGACAATAGCCCATGACGTAATGAGGGACAATATGACGTAATCTTTCCCATCATTGTTAATGGCGTTTTTAAAACAAACATTGAACTAAAAACAAACATTAAACCTAGGAGGGGCTAGCGCCCCTCAAAAATATATATTATTGAATTACTACATTTCCATCATGATACTACTACTGTACCTGTGACACTGAGACTAACGATTGATGCATCAGTGGAGTCTGCTGTGCACTGGTACGTCTTTGCATCACTCTCTCTCACTTCATCGATTCTGTGAGTTGACTGACCCCCTGGAGAATACACTACATAACATCATCAGACAGCTGTTTAAAATCGAACCATTCTCTAAGGCCTGACTCACACCTTTCGATCTAGCATACAACATTGATGCATGCTAGATGTAAAGAAAGGGTTTGTTTACATCTTGCCCCAATGCATTTCCAATGAAAGTCACATGGTTTGACACAACATTTGTGTTGTACGGCTTTCGGCTGTGTTTCGACTGCCCCCCACCCCCCCATACAACACAAATGTTGTGTCAAACCATGTGACTCCCATTGGAAATGCATTGTGAGCTTGCATCAGTAAATAAGTCTCATGCATCAGCTATACATCAATCTGTTGCGAAGGTGTGAGTCAGGCCTAAATAGTTCTGTGTGTGTGTGTGTGTGTGTGTGTGTGTGTGTGTGTGTGTGTGTGTGTGTGTGTGTGTGTGTGTGTGTGTGTGTGTGTGTGTGTGTGTGTGTGTGTGTCTGTGTGTGTGTGTGTGTGTGTGTGTGTGTGTGTGTGTGTACATGTGTGCATGTGTGTTTACGTGTGTGCGTGTGTGCGTGTGTGCGTGTGTGTGTGTGTGTGCGTGCGTGCGTGCGTGCGTGCGTGCGTGCGTGCGTGCGTGCGTGCGTGCGTGCGTGCGTGTGTGTGCGTGTGTGTGTGTGTGTGTGTGTGTTTAGAGAGATGTACCTCGGCATGGCATATCTACTGTTGATCCCTTCAATACACACATGCGTGATGTTTGTCCAAGAATTCCTGACACAGAATGCATAATATTAAAGAACAGAATTTCTTAAAGTCATTATTACACAGAAGTAGTCAAAACAGGACACCACAAGTCTACAAGGGACGCCTACACCTAAGGTGATGTGGCAATGATGTATGGTTTGTCTATCATCATCTGTAAGTGTAGTGCCACAGGGTGGCGCTATTGAACAGCATTTGACAGTGAGTGAGCACTTGCTCAACTTCCCAATTCAAAAGGGTGAACAAAGATTGATTTACAAGAGGACTGTCGACTGTGTTTACTGGCCTTTGATTACTTTAGTTTTGTTTTTAAAATGTAATTATGTATTGTATTTATGTATTTATTATTTGTCATTAATTATCTGGAGATATGTGGAGACCCCTGTTACTGAACTATTTCAATGATTACTATCAGAATAGAGCTATTAAACACCTACTTCAACCAACAAATATCACTTACTGTACATGTGCAGTCAACTTTTTACTGTGCATTTGAATTACTGTTTAATAATTTCTAATGTTGCACTGTTGACAGCTAAAACGTGGGGGTGGTTAAGGTGGTCATTGTGGGTGGAGTTAAGTACCTATTGTCCTTCCCATTGACACACCAGCACTAGGTGTTGAAATGTTGTGAACATTCAAAGGGGATTTTCTCAGCTTTGGGTAAAACGGCACAATCATTTTAAAATGGTCATAGCTCCTTCAAATATTTTCCAATTTAATTGAATGATACATCATATGAAAGCTTACATTCTGTACTTTAATAATCTGTAAAAAACTGAAAAATTACTCTGGTCGAGATGAGGGCCTATTTGCCAGACCCGGTCACAATTGTGTATCCCTTATAAACCTTATTAGATATTGCCATTAGATAATAGCAACAATTTGGCAACATATTTATTCATGAACAATTTGACTACAAATTCCTACCTGAGACAGACAGGAGCCAACTCACAAACACAGACAACAGCATGACTGGTCCTGTGGTTTTTAGCTAGAAAGAGAACAAAATTAACGACAGCTTATTTAGAAAATACTGTTTGTGGAATATGAAAATACATAAACAATGTATAATTATTTTTGTTAAAATACACAGCAATTTACTTACCTGACTGTTACCTATCCACTGCATGCGTTGTGGCACATAAGGATAGATAGTTCATGCAAAATATGTATATAGGCTTGGGTTGGGTTGTGTCATTGTGACATCTCAAAAAAAGACCTTCCTCTTTATTGAATGTCTGTAAAGGATGTTTGATCTACACTATGTAACACTATGTACACTATGTGAAGTAGTTTCATGGTTTTAATTCAACTAACAGTTACATTTTTGTATTCTGACATTGTTACGCAAACTTTCAGGTATAACGTTGAGCTAAGTCTATCTATTTCACATTAGATAAGAGGTGTCACAAATGTGTCACATTTGAGGCTTGAGTTTCTCAGAGATGAACATGTGATCTGTGGTTGCATGCTGAATAGTGTGAAATGAATCAGCACTGTTAAAAAAACCAGATGATGTGAATTGGTCACTGAATGTACTGCCAAAATGTCCCTTATATTTGATGCATCTTTGTGCTGTATACACTTGACAATGTATTGACTGGTTATATATATATATATATATATATATATATATATATATATACCTTTGTAGTTGCTGGCATAGAATCAGAATAAATCTTTATTGTCACATCACATTACAAGTAAGGTGGGTGGAAAAACTAGGTTGTGCATTGCAAGGATAGAGAGAAGAGAGGAGCATAAAATGCATAATAATATATGACAATTGTGAGTGCATAATAAATAAAAGGTCATCATGAATGAATGTATGTATGTATGTATGTATGTATGTATGTATGTATGTATGTATGTATGTATGTATGTATGTATGTATGTATGTATGTATGTATGTATGTATGTATGTATGTATGTATGTATGTATGTATGTATGTATGTATGTAGGTACGAGTATAAATAAAAGGAGTCCCTATTAAAACATGAATCAGTTCAGTCTGTGCATCAGACTTAGCTCTTGTTCAGCAGTCTTAATGCTGATAAGTAAAAGCTGTTAAAAAGTCTGGTAGTACGTGCTCCCGATGCTCCTGTAACGCTTGCCTGGCCGTGGGTGCGGAAGCGGGCTGAGGCTGTGGCTGGGGTGGTGAATGTCTGATGAAACGTTTCGCCTTAGCCACGCAGCGTCTCTCATGTATTTCCTGGAGGGGGGAGGGGGAAGCTCCCCTCCCACGATGCGCTGCGCTGTTCGCACCACTCTCTGCAGTGATCTGCGTTCCGCCTGGTTTCCAAACCAGGTGGTGGTGCCGCTTGTCAGAACACTCTCTATGGTGCTGCTGTAGAATTAGCCTCGGAAACCCAGACGTTTTATTGTAGAATGCTCTGAGGCTGCGGGGGCTCACTCTGAACTTCCTCTGGACGGCGGAGGCAATAGAAGGTTGTTTTCCTGACACCACTGTGTTAGTGTGCCAACCTCAGCTCTGTAGGCAGATGTTTAGTCCACAAAGAGCAGATCCGAACACATCTGCTCTTCCCCCCCTTGTGAGTGCAGAGTGTATAGAGCCAGGGCAACTGCATCCTCGGTGGATCGGTTCTGACGATATGCAAATTGCCATGGGTCCAGTGTGACAGAGCAAATATAGTCTCTCACCAGTCTTTCGAAACATTTGCTCGGAGTAAGTGCCAGGCGTTCAGACACGCCACCTTGGAGTGTTTGGGGATGAACACTCCTGCTAGCTGGGCTGCTTTTTACTGCATAACGTATATGATTCTGCCTACGTGCTTAGTGGAGAGACAGCGAGCTCCGGCTTAGTGTTCACTTGTGAGGCAAAACACCATAGTCTAATCATTCCGAAGAAGAATTTATGCATATACAGGTAGAACAGTGTGATAATTGTGAATCCCAGCCGTTGTATTCTCAGTGCCCAATCTGGTTTACACATGCCTTGACCTGTTCTTTGACCTCTCTTCTAAGCTTTAAGCCGGGCCAATCATAGTGTTTCTTGACATGACAGGGTCTGGCCGAGGATGTTGAGACATCTCCCGGGGCAACAGATGTGAACCAGGAAATTTAGAGTGGGTGGTTTTCTTGTGAGTAAATTCCAGCACTCAAATATGTACAGTACACAAACAGATCAACTGTTGGACTGCGTGGATTAGCACTTACAAACACAGATTCAATGTAACAAAGGCCAAATTCCAATAACCCAAATCTCGGCCTGCACTCACTCACTCACACTCGGTCACTCCAACATTGCAGTGTTACAGTGAAATTGATGACCTGCCGAAATATGTGAGTCTTGTGACCATCTTGTGGACTTCACATAACTTACATGGAGGTCTTTAAATACGTGACCTAAATATCACAAGTTTAAACTTTGCTAATAAACCAAACCGCAATGATTTACGTTTGGACACTGACGTTATGTGTGACGTCTACACAATTGTCACATATTTCAGTAGGTCACCAATTTCACCGTAACACCGCCATGCTGGAGTGACTGAGCGAGTGGCCGAGATTTTGGGTATTGGAATTCAGCTAAAGGGACATGCATGGGCACTAAAGGCTAGATGACTCATCCGCGCTGCTGGCCAATGGAGAGCAACGTTACCACATGGCGGCCATGTTCCTACAGTCAGGCTTGTGTCAGCCCCCAGCCAAGACCCAGCCTACAACAGCCCTGCCAATCGGGCTCAGCCCTATTGGCACGACAGGTTGCGCGTTGGTCTGGCGAGTGGGAGGCCCGGGTTCAATCCCCGCTTTCCGCGCATTGCTACAATCTGGCGTAGTCGGCAGGACGTGAAGCGTGATATCCTCGCGTGAGGGACATGAGGAACATCGTGTGCGGTGGTCCACGGTGTGAAGTGAGAAGCGTGAGGACGTGCTTCAAAGAGTGGGGGGTGATTGTAGCCCCCAGCCAAGACCCAGCCTGCAACAGCCCTGCCAATCGGGCTCAGCCCTATTGGCACGAGAGGTTGCGCGTTGGTCTGGCAAGTGGGAGGCCCGGGTTCAATCCCCGCTTTCCGTGCATTGCTACAATCGCTCACTCATAACATTGTGTCTATGGTGCATGTACTTTATTAATAACCGTAACTTACTCTCCCGGAAATGTAATCGCTAGAGGCGGCGCCCCTCCGTCGCGGTCAACTACCGGTATACTTTATCAGACAAAAAAAAATAGTTGCGGTTGTTGGAAAAATAGTGGCAATAGTGGATTCGAACCCGGGAGGTGTGGATTGGGAGTCTAATTATTAACGACAAATGCCACCGAGCTGGCTGCCAGAATTGGTTTTCCGGCTGTTTTATAATGTGAAAATGCCCCGCCCCTACTACAGGTAGTATCTTGCCCCCCCGCCCTTCACTGGTGAAAAATTTGGGAGGAAAAGGCTTGGCTTCTTATCTATGGCTACCACCACTTCAGGGAGAGACCACAGACCAGTGAATGAGGAAGGAAGCCTCCCTTGAACAACTGAGGGTCAGACCTGTAGAGGGAGACATGCTATTACATTCAATGATCTGTACAGGACTTTTGTCAGAGAGACTCTTTCCTATGCCATATGGTCATGGCTTGTCAACACATTGAAGGCCATGTAGTATGCTAATGTTTTCCACTGTTTACTGGATTCTCTGATACAGTATATTGTCCAAGGGAAAAGCCTAGTAAGACGCACGATATCTCACACTGAATCCAGTTAATTCTACTGTCCCGCTTCAGCAAATGGAGAAAATGTGTTATGGGTTAACGCCCATAGCAGGTGCTGTGTGTGTGTGTGTGTGTGTGTGTGTGTGTGTGTGTGTGTGTGTGTGTGTGTGTGTGTGTGTGTGTGTGTGTGTGTGTGTGTGCGTGCGTGCGTGCGTGCTGTATGACTGCTTGCTTGCTTGCATACATGCGTGGTGTGCACGTGATCCACCATGTATTGCACAGGAGGCCTAGCCATAATATAAGAGTCAAGGCCATGTATGTGCATGCGTGCGTACGAGTTAGACAGACAGACAGACAGACAGACAGACAGACAGACAGACAGACAGACAGACAGACAGACAGACAGACAGACAGACAGACAGACAGACAGACAGACAGACAGACAGACAGACAGACAGACAGACAGACAGAGAAATACATGCAGGTATGTGGGTATATGACACATCATGTACTGTAAGAATAGAGAAGGTAAAGTCGACGGTCAATGACAGAGGGAAGAATGAAAGTCATGAAAGTGGAGCACAGCTAGCTTTAATGCGGCTTAGTTGAATGTCAGCTGCATGAAATGCTGAACCATCGTGTATGACCAGCAACCACTAAGCCTGCTATACTGTTTTGACATGACTAAAGTGTTTTAGCTGTGGTTGGTCTGGCAAAACCTATTACTACAGTTGACAACCCATAACACACTAAAAGTGATACTAACAGCAACATCTGTATTTAATAGCCCACTGCACCAATTAAGAGGAAGCTGTGTATGTCGTAAAAAAGCTCCCTTTCTGACCTTGCAAGCAAATCATTTGTGAATTGAGGACATAAGCGTGCATCACTTTTTTACCATCTACAACACGGTTTATGTCCCATCAAAAGTGGAACAATCACAGCTCATGCCACTACGTGCATGACAACACAAAGCCTGAAGTGAAGTGAAATGAAAGTAAAACTGAAGGAGAGCGTGAAAGTTGGGTCGTAGTTGAAAATCTATGCATCCGGAAAATCTCTTTATACCAGTTTTGCTCCGTTCATGGTTAAGTGTTTTCAAAGGTCACAATTTAAATATCTCCAAAAGATGCCTAGACTGTCACTGCAGGGACTGATGATGTCACTGCTGAAGCGTGATCTTGTGTGTGTGTGTGTGTGCGGGTGTGTGTGCGGGTGTGTGTGCGGGTGCGCGCGCGCGTGCGTGCGCGCGTGCGTGCGTGCGTGCGTGCGTGCGTGTACACACTTATACAGCTGTTTATATCACGTCAACTTATCCTAATCAGTTTTTCAAGGTGAACCTTTATAATCAGAAGTACTTGAGATCATTTCTTGTGATAATATGACTCATGTGCTAGTTTATCCAGAAGCCACGTGGCACATTGTGAGAGGTGACAATGAAAAATGAGCTGACATAGTAAATGCTCTTAGTATAGGAGTGATTTGTTAAAGATGCGACATGGACATGGTCTCAAGTTTAGATTTATTGATGGAAAAAGACAAAATGCTGTCATAACTGACTAATAATTATAATTATAATACTGCAGGTCCTGCTGACAATACTCAACCAGCTTGCAATACAGTGGGTATCAAGATTGTGATACAGTATATTTATACTATTTTCTACAACATTTCTAATCTACCACAATCAAACCATCTATAGTAAATCCATCAGCAGGGACGTGCAGAGGGAAGTTGAGAGGGAATTATAAAAGGCCACCATTATTTTTCTTTTACATTTCTACCCAGATTTAGAGGAATCAGAATATTTATAATCTAGGATTATACTGAGAAAAAAGAACTCCACAGATTGAATGATATTCATACAAAAGTTACAATTCTTATAATAGTCCTGGGCCGGCCCGAGCGGTCCAGGCACCTGACAGCGTGTCGTGGGTTCGAGTCCCGATCCCGACAACCTTTGCTGTGTGTCTTCCCCCGATCTCTCTCCCCCTTTCCTGTCTAACTACTGTAAAATCTATCAATAAAGGCAAAAAGCCCCAAAAGATATCTTAAAAAAACAAACAATTGTTATAATAACACAGGTCAAGAATACACAGTCTGGACATCTTCTTCAATGATAATTGAATGATAATGTATAATTATAATCAGTTGTGTTTGGAGGAACATGAGCTATGTATATCACACCTGTGAATACACTTTATTTATAATTATTTATAAGGGCTTGCCTATGTTTTTTCACTTTTTTGCGTACTGCACTCAAACATGGACCATTTTCATGTCTAGGAAGTTGGAACCCCAGATTGATGTACATATGGCCACAGACCCGTAGCTGAAAGATGTACCATGGGGACCCCCATGAAGGAAGCTGATAAGGTATTTTTAGTTTGAGATCTAAAAAATAGCAAAGCAAAGCAAAGCAAAGTTCTTTGTTTACCCAGGGTGAATGGACTAAGCTCGAGATGCTTGTTTACAGCCAGACCCTGCTCATAGAACATTTCATGGTAGGGGTTCAATGCCTTGCTCAAGGGCACTTCAGCGGTGGTAATTTTAACGTGCCGGTCCGGGGATTCGAACTGGCGACCTTCCGATAACAAGACCGCTCCGCAAACCAAATCCAATGTTGAAGCTCTGGGCCCTAGTGGTAAGAGGAGGGACTACAGGCGGACCCGTGGATTCATGACCGGGAAACCCCGTGCAGCTGGGCTTTAACATTGAGCGCTCGGTTGCACTTCCGCATTTGCCAACCAAAATGTGGTTGGCAAATGCGGAAGTAGACGTTTTGAGACGGTCCTTCCGGGTGCTTCAAAACGCCACTGCGCAACTTCCACTGACATGAATAGCGGAGGATGCGGAGCTTCGCGCCAGATCAGTCTCTATCCTTTTATATACTCTATGGTTAACACACAACCCTGTTTTTTGTGTCTTCAGCTCGTTAGCCAACCTAATTCATCTGGCCCTCACAGGTGATGGCTCATCAAGGCTTCAGGGAGAGGAGAGGGGTGTGGATCGAGATAAGAGAGGCAGAGAGAGAGAGGACAGAGAATTATAGGTGACAACTGGCAGGGAATAATATGTCCAGGGGTCATCAATATGTCGGCCTTGTCCGTGGCAAATTAAAGATTGTTTTTACATAATGTTTTGATCACAAGTCCCAATTACTGAATGTTAGTCTGCAGGTTTTCTTGTATGCTATTGATTTACTATGACACTATGACACTTTAGACATTTGAGGTGTCTGCCTCTTCCTTAGTGCCCACTCTTCCTGTTACAGTCCCTTGATCTCATATGGAAGGC
>NC_136809.1:14856788-14869288 GCF_951216825.1 Electrona antarctica | reverse complement strand
AGGAGGAAGATGGAAAGGGAAGGAAGCAAGGGACACAGAGAGAGAGAGAGAGAGAGAATTGTAACATACAGCTGGACTAACTGAGGAGGAGTTATGAGAGAGAGAAACAGAATACACTTTAATACCCTCAGTGTTCATTAGCGTAAGCTTAGTTAGGAGACTATAGTCCAGCTGGGAGATGGAAACTGAGTGTAAAGACATAGGACCTGCGGAATCACAGCCAACTAAATCTTTCCCCGAGTACAATCTTTATATCCAGAAGGTTCAATTATAATTGTGCTGTCTTCTACATTGTTCTGCTGAGCTCTGGGTTTTTCAAGGCCATTGTATTTCATACAGCTCACCATCTGATTGCAGAATAGAACAAGCTGTCGCATCCAGAAATGTAAGGGCAGGTGCAGAATAAAAGAAACATAATTGCAAAGTAGCTCCCAATGCGGTGCAGTTAATTCTGAAGAAGGCAAGATCCAAAATGAAAAGAAATCCACTTTCGGGGAAACTGCAAACTTTATTTTTGTTGCAACTCTTTGTCTCTACCATCTGAGGACAAATTTTAAAAGTTTACCAAAGTACAGGAGAGCCAGTGCCAGATATTGCAGGAATGTTTAGGTATGGACGAAGGGCAATATGTTCTGTGCATTCCTTACCAATACTTTAGTTAGTTATTTGTAGTTGTCATGCCTATCATTTATTGTTTAGTGTTTCATATAGATCTAAAGTGAACAGATTGTGGGTTTGGATCCCAGCAGTGGCATTATGTGACCTTATGTGGTAAGTAGAAGGTCACACATTTGATCTGTATGTGTATGCACTAACAACAACCATCATCAGGTGCACCATTCCTTGTGGCCCAACTTAACCACATCCCTGTTCTGGTCTATGTCATAATTGGAACCTTCAGTAAAAATAGGCAAACATTCGGCATCAATAGCTGATTTACAAGCTTACAACGCGTTGCAACTCTAGAACTACTGAACCCAGAGCCACTCCGCCCCATGACATGGCAATATGGCATGTCATAATCATGTAGGCTTTTCACCAAAGAGATTTGCAAAACAACATTTCCTACCTCCGCTACTTCTGGAAAATCTTCTTTCAAGTGCGCTGCCCCACACACTTGGAACACCCTACAAACATCACTAAAGTACAGCTCTCTTCCTTCTCTATATCGCTTTCAACTTGATATATCAACGTTGGTAAATATCAACTGTACCTGTTTTAATTGAGTTGATCACTATGTAATGTTCCTTTATTATTACCAGTAATTTACTTTATTCATCTATGTTTTGTTTTCTTTGTCCCCCCCATTGTACATTGTTGATGTGTTGTAATCTCGGCACCACTGAAAAAGAGGGTCTCAGCCCACAGTGTGTTCTCCGAGAACTAAATAAAGGTTGAAATGAAATGAAAAATATTTACTTTGCGTGTCATTGATGTGTTACAAAAAAGGTCTGCTGTAGCAGTTCAACTATTTCCCTACCAGTTGAGCTCATGCACTTCCAAGGCTTTGACTTTACACCGCACAACGGACCTCTGTTTGCCCTTCTCAAACACAATTAAATGAGCTTCCCCCCCCCCCCCCCCACAATACCGTGGAGCCTATGACAATACAGAATGAGGGAATTGCATTATGCATAATAGGTAAACTCCAACATGTTTGAGATCTTAATCCAGGATAAATCCATAGTTGGCCCATGCTCATGCCTCTCACAATAGGTTTTGGGTGGCGTCCAATAGAGCTTACCCTTGGCTTAATGGTGAAATCCATTCCGACTCTTTTGGCGAGGGCTTTTATAATTAATGTTGGGCAAATAGGCTGGAGGAGGAGGAAAATAGGAGGAGGAAAAATCTATATAAAGGGTTTTACCACAATGTTGAGGGAGTTTTGAATAGAATTGGGGATAGCCCTTGTACTTATAACCCCCACCCTGCCTGTAACATTTTTATCCTCTTGTGGGATTAACTGCCTGATCATTACAATGCTCACTTTTCTCCCTCACTGTATCAGTGTACTGTACAGTATCTCCATCAACAGTCCATATTCTAAACTCTTACAGTCCTTTTCTCTTATATATTATATTATATATACTGTTCACACAAGTTTATGTTATAGGCCAGCAGGTTGATAATCGAGGGATTACTGGTTTGATACTTCTATAATGTACAGTAAGTGCACCCAGTATTGTTGATGTTAGTAAGCCAAGTAAGGACACTTGAACACCCAAGCATGTGTGTGTGTGTGTGTGTGTGTGTGTGTGTGTGTGTGTGTGTGTGTGTGTGTGTGTGTGTGTGTGTGTGTGTGTGTGTGTGTGTGTGTGTGTGTGTGTGTGTGTGTGTGTGTGTGTGTGTGTGTGTGTGTGTGTGTGTGTGACATAATATGTTTATTCTACATACTAGTACAACTGTATTTCTAAATGGTAAATGGTCTGCATTTCTATTCTGCATTTCTATAGTGACCAAACTGCCAGGTCAACTGTCTTTGACCTGTACAGTGTCTTTGCACATCTTGCACATACTGATATTAGCACTAACTGTGTACACTTTGCTGCATGAATACCCTATTCCTGGTTAATTTTGCCATTTTATATTCTGTACATTCTCCAATGTAAACATTTGTTTTCCAGTCCCAGAAAAGACGCTCTGTGATTCACCAGTAGACAGTGGCGTCGCAGCGTGCCTTCCGCACTTTCGTTTGACTTCCGTCTTACGCTGGAGACACATCATGTCTCCAACGAACTGCAGTGGCCAATGAGGCATTTATTGTTTTTAATATCTATTCCACCACTTCACCCTTCCCCCCTGGTGATTGACACTCTGGGCTCCACCTGGGCCAGGTGCGAGCTGTTTCCCTAATTACTGCCTATTGGCCAGAGACTATTTAAGGCTGTCTGGGACTTATTTTTGAGTGGTGCAACCACTCCAAGGAACAGCAATGTCCGTCCTAACCTATGTGACTATGTCCTAACCTATGTGACTATATGTCCTAACCTATGTGACTATGTGACTATGTTTAGAGTACCAGTAGGGTCAAAAGTGGCGCTGTTGTGCCAGAAACAGAGAGAGAGAGAGATAGTGTTGCACTGTTGCCTGCTAATTACAGAGAGAGAGAGAGAGAGAGGCAGGGGGAGAGGGGAGTTGCACCACTCAGTTCACACGGGTGTGATTTTTAAGTAAACACTGGCTATGTTTTTCGGATTTCTTGCTGAGTTTTCCCGTCGGTTGTGTGCAACCACCTTAAGTCCTTGTTCAATAGGCTTCCTGAGTTTACTTTGAAGTTGAGTTCTGCATTTCGGTCAAAAACACTTCCCGGGGCGGCTCAGCGGTCCAGGCACCTTGGCTGGTAATCCAGCTGGCAGTGTGCCGCGGGTTCGACTCCCAATCCCGACGGCCTTTACTGCATTATCCAAGGCGCTTTACATAGATTGTGCATTACATTCACCCATTCACACACACATTCATACACCGATTCCGGCGGAAGCCATGCAAGGTACCAACCAGCACATTCAGTGTCTTGCCCAAGGACACTTCGACATGTAGACAGGAGGAGCCGGGATTCGAACCGCCGACCCATGGATCATTGGACGACCTGCTCTACCTCCTGAGCCACAGTCGCTTCAACACAAAGCCAGGAAGAGGCAGGGATGGAACTGTGAACTTTCCGGTTCCCAGACAACCATGCTACCTCCTGAGCCTCTGGCACTACATTTCTTCCGGTTCCCAGACAACCATGCTACCTCCTGAGCCTCTGGCACTACATTTCTCATCTGACACAGCCACTGTGCTCTTCTCATCCAAATACACATCTATCATAACTAGATATCCCTCTCACTTATTTCATTCTTCTGGGCCTTAGTCTTTGCAACTTTTGCTTTCTCATCATCTCTCTGCTACACTCCTCTTTTTCTCTGTCCTAAGCTGTAGGACACTGAGCAGCAACTGGGTGGTGCTGCCGAAAGGCTCTGTGGATGAAGATCACTGGTGCTGATAGAGAGCATGGTGCTGATAGAGAGTTCTGCTGCTAATTAACAGTTCTGCAGATAATGAAGAGCCGCTGGCTTTGGCTCTGATTGTGTATTGTACAGTATTATATTATACTATACTGTACAAAAAGTGAGTTAACGAGAGAACACGCTATAGGTAAGTCTAGGAAGACAAAGGATAGGGTATAGAACACAGAGATAAACACACAGAGATAAACACACAGAGATAAACAACATGCTGACGTATCTTCATGTTGCTGGCTTCCATTGAAAATGAATGGTAGACGCTATAGAGCGTCGCAGTCCCGCCCCCTTTCATGACGACGCCTGGCCCAGGAAATGAATCACAATGCATTTTTCCCATAGACATTTCAAAAAGTATTTATTTAAAGACCTTTTAAGCGTCGTGCGAAGCCAACTCGAGTCGTGACAAATCATGACAACACACACAATATTTTGGACCAAACAAATAATTACATAGAAGAAAAACAACAACCGTTTTTTTCTACTTTCTAATTCTTTGTTTGGCCCGAAAAATTGTGTTTGTTGTCATGATTTGTCACGACAAGAGTTGGCTTTGTCCGCGGCGTAAACGTCTTTAAATAAATACTTTCTGAAATGTCTATGAGGAAAATGAACGGAGAATCATTTCCTGGGCCATGGTTGGGGGCGGGACTGCGACGCTCTATAGACGGTATCTTTGTATCTGCCTGTGTGGACGCAGCATAAGAGCAGCAGCAGCCTCATGCAACTGCATGTGGACTGGAGTGCCGGTGGTATAATCTCCCAGTCCATTTATACTTTGTATGGATTTGTGACGTGAATAAAGTTGACTTTGAGTTTGCGTGTACGCAGCAAAATTCTCACTGTTAATTTGCCATGTGTAACTCAGGGTTGTGACATTGCACAAAAAACTTAAACCAAATGGATCTTTACGGGTCCATGTTTCCACTCGTACATTCACCCATTCTGGGAGGGAACCCAGAATGGTGTTTTAAGGATTTTGTTATACTTCAGCTATTGAAAAATAGCAGATCTACAAGCTCATAGCGTGGCACAGAGTGCTTGTAGATCTATTTTAGAAAAATTTAGAAAATGTGCCGCAAATCTTTGAATATGCTTTCAGAGTGAACGTTTTTAACTCAAATCTTTGCTTCTGGGGGGGGGGCTGTAACTACATATTTTCAGATGGGGGTCGGTGGCCAATTACATATATTTTAGGAGGTCCTAGACATTAAAAGGTTTGAGCACCACTGACATAGAAACATGAGTTTTTCAGAAAACTGTTAGCATTTAGAAGGCATTTGTAGAATCGTCCTCGATCAGGTCTAAATGGGTTAACACTAAGGAGTTTACAGTGTATGTTGGGCATATTTACAAGCATGTGTACTGGATTTCCTGATTCCACCCCTGCTTTGCCCAGCTATTAGTCAGCAGCTATAGCTCTATAGACCTCAGAACTAATAACACTAGAATGTCAACACAAGGTTGCCAATAGGTTACATGTTTACATTGTCAATTTCTTGTTGTCAACCTTTATATTATGCTCCCCCTCTTCATTGTCTCCACCAGGCCGAAGGCATGGGGAGAGAGTATGTTTTGCACTCCGTCCGTCCGTGTGTGTGTCCGTCCGTCTGTGAACAGCTAATCTCCGGCACCGTTAACCGTTAACCGTTAACACACTTCCTGGATGCCAACGATGAACCTCTGCCCCAGAATTTCCAGAACGGCCTGTTATAGCGCCACCAGGAGGCAGCTTTATGCAAAACAAGTTTTTGGACAGTACACCTACAGATTTTGTTCAAACATCACGAAAATTGGTACACTCTCTCTAGAGCCATTCAACGAAACAAGTCTTTCAGATTTCTCAGACTCCATCCTGATTGGCTAAGATTGGCTTCCAAAGTTTGCAGGAGTGCTCAGTTTCAAACAAAATGCTGCAAATCATGGACACATCGTGTGATTTCCGTGAAATTGTGCATGCACATTCCCACTAGGCAGAGGAAGAAATGCCACGTGAACATTTTCAACTCAGCCTCATGGTGGCGCTATAACTCACCGAAAAGTGTTTTTACTGCACAGATCTGTGGATAACTTTGTATGCCAACTCCCTAGAGGCCAAGGAAAAACCTTTGCCTGGAATTTTTCACATCTGCTCTTTATAGCGCCACCAGGAGGCCGACATATGTAAAACATATTTTCTAATATTACTCCAAATTTCATGCAAATCGGTACACATGCTCTCCATAGTCATGTGATCAAGATGCGTTTGTTTGATTTCTCATAATCCACCTTCATTGCCTACGATTGGCTTCTAAACCTTTCAGGAGTAGCCCGCTTTGTACCCGTTTTGTACAAATTGCCACAACTACTCAACGCAGCGTCCGATTGCGGTGAAACTGTGCATGCATATTCCCACTAGGCCGAGGAAGAAATTCCACTTGACAGTTTTCAAATCAGCCTCATGGTGGCGCTACAACAGGCCAAGCCGCGTCACACACACGCACACACACACACACACACACACACACACACACACACACACACACACACACACACACACACACACACACAACATCCTCCTGGTGGAGACCTGTGCCCAGAAGGGCACTTTTTCTAGTCTTTCTCTCCTTCTGTCTTTCATATCCCCTCTATCATCCACTGGAGTCTAGTCGCTGTCCTGACTTTTATTGCACGCCAACCATATACCAATTAACCCCAGACACACGTCACACTCACACACCATGCAGTCTTATGTTATACTCACCAAATATTTGTCTCTCTTACTCTGTGTGTGTGTGTGTGTGTGTGTGTGTGTGTGTGTGTGTGTGTGTGTGTGTGTGTGTGTGTGTGTGTGTGTGTGTGTGTGTGTGTGTGTGTGTGTGTGTGTGTGTGTGTGTGTGCTGTAGTAGCCTATAGACTCCCTATACAGTCACATTTGATGTGTTTTAGATAAAGGTTATAAAGCGCGCTCTCCGTGTCTCTGAGAGTCGACGCGCGTGGCCGCTATGCAGCAGGCAGCAGTTATATCCTGCTCTGACTCAAGCATCCCCACTTCACTTCATTCAGTCTGGAGTTCAGTTCACACGGTCCGCACGGGACCCTCTCTAGTCTGGGTATAAATTCATTCAGAGACTATGCTGTGACAAATGTATGACTTTTTTTTGCAATTTGTATTTCCTCTCATGTAGCCTACAAACAAATGTGCTACATTTTGGAATTGGACGTAAAGCTATCTCAAAGGATGTAATTTGTTTTTTTTTCCGCGTCAATAAAAGTGCCATTGCATTAATGCACCAAAACGCACAAATGTGATTCTCTGTCTGACGTCGATTATCGGATTATATTCACAAATTGACGAATGGATACTAAACTCAAAAGGAATGTATATACTCAATGTAGAATCACCTGTTCTTTTGTTTCAAAATGTACAGCGAGTAGGCGGACATCAACTTGACCTCAGTTAACATTGCTTGATATAGCCCGAAGGGAATAAGGCGGAGGACTACTGCTATATAGGGGGAAAGTTGAGGCTTACATTTTCGACATTTTGGGGCTCACACACCCGTTGGCATCGTGGAGCTATAGTGTCTCCTCCCGAGGGATGGTTCTGGGTTCCTGGGACTTATGGGAGCGACACCGCGGCTCCAACGTTGTAACTTTGATCGTCCCGTCCGGGAGTCGAGCCGCTCGAGCGGACCTGAGAGGAGATGAGAGCCGCCTTCTATCACCTTCTGGCCGGGTACTTGTGCCTTTTATGCAGCTCTGCTGAGGTAGGCGACAGGCGTAATGAATTCGTTACAATATACTATATTATTACATCATGTTTGAAGCCTGAAGGGCGATTCCAGCCGTTAACGTGCAATTGAGGATTCATTGTATTGTAGGCGCATTGCTGCTGCAGCGCATGACAATCTGTAGCCTACAGATGAAAATATCACACTCGCTGTAGCCTACGTGCAAATATGAATGATCTTTGTTGGGATGCAACAAGTGCAAATAGGTAACCGGCCTGTCTGTGCACATGTTTGCGTGTAGGAAACGAGTTTAAATCAAGACTGATGTATTTTCCATTCATAGTAGTGGTGGAGTGACTGACTGCACTGTTGTATTCTGTTCTACCAGGAGTCCCCTCTCCCTCGGGATCTGCTGGAGCGACTGTCCCGGAGCGAGATCCGCAGCATCAGCGACCTCCAGCGGCTGCTAGAGATAGACTCCGTAGGTAAAGCACTTCATACAACCCCTCCCTCTCTCATAATGATTTTGTACTGAGTGACATTGTGTGCAAATGGATGTAGTAAAAAAAAAAAAGCACACATCATTCAGTTATTAAATAATGCAGTTTATTTGACACCTGATGTTGTGTTGGAAAAATAAGGTCTACTACGCCAGCAGCCGGGTATTTCCTCTGTGACATTGATAACATGACCTAGCCTAAGTTGGCACATAATGAGTTTAGGCTGAAAAACACCAGCCACACTATAAGAGGTCTAGTAAAAGAGTTGGTGTCGAAGTGTCCTTGAGCAAGACGCTGAACCAGCCACACTATAAGAGGTCCTAAGTGTCCTTGAGCAAGACGCTGAACCCCTAATTGCTCCTGATGTGCAGGTTGGTGCCTTGCATGGTTTCCCCCGGCAATCGGTGTGAATGTGTGTGTGAATGGGTGAATGTAATGCACAATCTATGTAAAGCGCCTTGGATAAAGGCGCTATATAAATGCACCATTTAGCATTTATTTTACCATTTAAAACCTGCTATATATTCCACACAGCAGATTGTATCGAGGTATTAGTTGGAATTGGCTCAATGGTCAGTAGCCTAATAAGTGGGCGCTGTCTTTACTTCCACTCTGGCGGTCACATTTCTAGAACGCTTCACCAAGTGTTGCCAGGAGACAAACGGACCTGTCCCCGCTGCTTGCGGCGCCGCACACTCACAACTTCTGTGCACTCTGCGATTACTGGTTCCAAAGCTTGCGTAAATTAGACCAGTGGTTCTCAAACTTTTTTATTTATTTCAAGGATGCCCATAACCATTTGGTTCTATTTGTACACTCTCAGAGTTTCAGACTTGTAAGGGTCCATTTGGAACCCTGAGGGGCCCCTGCTACGGGGCCCCTGCTGCCAGGACCCTATACTTTGAGAACCACTGACTATGTCTGGTGTGCATGCACGACACCCCGGCTAAGAAGGAATGAAGGAAAAACAATAGCATCCACCATGACTGAAGCTCAGGATTGCTTTCGCAGAAATACATCTGAAACTGAGTAAATTAATGGGGTGACACCTGAGCAAAGGTGAGACATTTATGCGTTTGTCCCTGAAGACAAACGATAAATTCCACCCACACAGTGCTCCCACCACAGAATGGTTCACCTCTGTGGAGGAAAAAAAGAGAGAGTTGATTCATTTTTCATGTCGCAGGGAGTGAGCGGTGGCGTCATTAATTCTATCATCATTGAGATGCAAATGTTGAGTGTGACGGCTCCCCGGCCCGGTGGGGGTCAAGTGGCTCCGTTCATTATGCTGTTGTCATGCTGTCCATTATTAGTTGGAGAGCAGTGCCTGGAAGGCTGCTGTGTTGCTATGTATAATTCATGCTCAAATTCCTGCATGTCAGGGGCAGAAAGAGGGAGCGAGAGAAAGAGAGACAGAGAGAGGAGGAGGAGGAAGCATTTGGTGGTGGTTCAGAAGGACACTGTGCGCGCAAGTGTGTGTGCGCGCAAGTGTGTGTGTGTGTGTGTGCGTGCGTGCGCGCGCGCGTGCGTGCGTGCGTGCGTGCGTGCATGAGAGAGACTGTGTGTGTGTATGCGCGTGCACGTGCATGCATTGACTTGATGCACACACATGGCAGTAAGTTCCTGCACGTATAGGCGAGAGAGGAACACACACTCAGTCATAGACAAACAGAGACAGACATGCACATGCACAAACACCCACATAGGGTTCTCAGACAAAGTGTGAGCGTTTGGTGTGCATAATCGAATTAAAACGCTCCTCCTCAGACATAATTCAGGCTCATTTCCGGGAATGATGCGTTCGCACATGCACGCACGCACGCACGCACGCACGCACGCACGCACGCACGCACGCACGCACGCACGCACGCACGCACGCACGCACGCACACACGCACACACACACACACACACACACACAAAATCTTTGAATGATATTGCCATGCGAGTCAGTCTTTGGATTCCTTGGGGCTGTTTGGCACTGAGAGGTATTGAAAATGGTTTGATGAGACTTTTATTACTTTGGAAACAGAAATGTGTCTTCTACTACACTTCTACAGTCTGTTTACATTGTTAAATAGAGAACCATAGACACAGGCATGTTTATTTAGCAATTAAATTAATTGATGATATTCAGACAAAGGACATTTTGCTCTTCTGTCTGGGGTAGGAAACCCCCTTCTTCCCCGAAGATGGGTTTTGTTTGATAACCTCAGAGGCTCTTGACTCTGTATACAAATAACCCAATTTTACTTTACAATTGCATGCAATGCATTCGGCCAAGCCACACACACAGACACGCACGCACACACACGCACGCACGCACACACACACACACACACACACACACACACACACACACACACACACACACACACACACACACACACACACACACACACACACACACACACACACACACACACACACACACACACACACACACACACACACACACACACACACACACACACACACACACACACACACACACACACACACACACACTCCCTCCTCTCTGCATCTTCCATGTGGTCAGAAGTTGGACAGAGACCACACATATTGTAGTGTACAACACGTGCATGGATTGTTGCCTTGTTGGGTTTATTGAAGCAGACTTGATTTATATATAGATCTACTCCTTCTTGAGACGAAATAGATTATTACATCAGGCCTTCCTTGTATCTAGTGACCACACATACTTCTAGTTAAAGAAATGTCTGTCTCTCGCTTAAGTGGTCAGTGGTGTGGAAAACCCCTCTGTATTAAATTAGGCTACGGAACTCTGTTTTTACTCTGCACTCACACTCACACACCTGACCTCTGTCACTTCAGCACAGCCTGATTTGAAGAGCGCTTTTAGTTTCCCTATTTTATCTAAGATAAATTGGTCAGGCCAGTTGTTCTTTTTTATACATTTCTGTTTGACTTCAGCAGTACATTGGACTTTGTGATTTGGAGGTCAAATGAAAACATATAGGTTCTTCCTCACCCTGCATTCTTTTTTTTTATCCCTATTTATCCAAACAATGTGACCTTGTTGCACATATCCTTTCACCAGAATCCTAAATATAAGAACTGCTGCATGCAAAGGCGTCAGGCAGTGTCTGCCTATATCTGTATATTATATATCATCATTGCTGTCATACCATCATGTAGAAGGATATTATAGCTTACTATTTATCTCCTTAATTTCCTCCCTCTTTTGTGTGTTTTGCTGCACCACCTGCATAGCTTACTTTCATTTACCTAGAACTGACTATACCACTGTGACTACTAAGCTGTGTTTACATTAGTATTTGTGATAGAAAGTACCAACCATGCTTTTCAGTGGTCAGTGTGGCGATGACAGTGGTCAGGTATGTGTGATGCAGTTTTAAGGGCTTTTCACATAGTGAGTGAGTGACGCAATGCCTGTGGTCCCGCTTGGATACATAAAGTGAACCATGTGAATCAACATATTGCAAAGCATCATGTAGGGGGGGGGGGGGGGGGGGGGGGGGGTCATCTTTCAACTCTGGATGGGGGAGTGTACGTGTGTGTGTGTGTGTGTGTGTGTGTGTGTGTGTGTGTGTGTGTGTGTGTGCACGCACGCACGCACGCACGCACGCACGCACGCACGCACGCGCGTGCGTGCGTGCGTGCGTGCGTGCGTGCGTGCGTGCGTGCGCGTGCGCGTGTGTGTGTGTGTGTACCATGTTTTACTCTGTTGCTACGCCTGCATATTGCCTATGCCCCCCAAACTGAGGATTTGCCTCTCAAAGAAAATGAATTATTAGGCGCATCAGTTGCTTTCCCTTGTGAAAAGGCCTTCACATGGGAGTCCAGGAGCATGGTGGTCCTTGACCCTGACTTTCTTGGAAAGTCAGAGTCATGGAAAGGAATCAGGTGTTATCAGGGGTGGTATTACCTCCTGAACATAAGTTGTCCCAACGTGTGAAACCATGTGAAGCCAGATATAAATGAAGGATCCTGGGGAGCTCTTTTGAGTTTGAACTGCAGATCTTCTCTACTCTAATCCACCATGGCACTGGACTCTGTTAGATTAAATAATGTGCCAGGCTGTGTTTCTAAACATTTAGAAACAATTTGGATCCTATAGTGAAGTGCTGAAAGAAGACATCAACTGTAGATGTCAGGTTTATTTGAATGACACGTTAGTGAATTTGGAGTGCATTATTTCATTATAAGTACAGCAGTGGTTCCCAAGCGGTGTGCCGCGAGACAAGTCCAGGTGTTTCTCGGCATTTTGCCTCAACCACACATTGTTATTACAAAAAATAC
>NC_136809.1:14844288-14846788 GCF_951216825.1 Electrona antarctica | reverse complement strand
AAGAAATTGTCAAAACACTCAAGATTTTCTTTAAAACCTTAAAACCTGGTTTTCATCTTATCTAACTATGCACCAAGTCTCTGTGTTACTGTACGTCTGTAATCCACGTAACTGGAGAACCGTTCTCTGCCCGTTCTCTGACCGGGCCAGACTCATCAGTCTGACATATATGCATAGACTCCATATTTGGGCACTGTACGTCTGTAATCCACGTAACTTGAGAACCGTTCGCCCCACCTACTTCAAATTCAACACACGCGATCCACACCCCCACAGGGAGTGCAGTGCCCAGTGTTGAGTCGCTCGGACCCACAGTTGTCCAGAACCGCCACAAAAGGCCTCTACCTGGGCTCTGGACCTGATCACCCCTATCTCCATAATGGAGCTGGCCTGTTCTGACATCACAACACTTCATATCTGGGCATGCCTGACACAGAACTCCATATATAGGAATAGAGGGGAACAGAGAGACAGATACAGAAATCTCCATATATGGGTATAAAAGGGACACAGACAGATGGGTGGAACGGGTACTCTGACACGGGTACAACGGGTATTGCATAGCCAGGTGGGGCATGGATCTCCAACTTCCATCGTTGCCGACACAGTGCTCTACAGCCGGGCACCGGTCTAGTTGTGATAAATAAGAAGTATATTATTAATCCAAGCCGGAACACAACCCATATCTGACCACTTAACACGGCAGCCAAATGGTTGCCGAGTGGTCAGATGGGTGGGCCGCAAACTCTTTCCGTGGAACAGGCCTCGCTCACGTGGGCTCATTCTATGGTCATTAATAAAGGGAGTGTTGTTACTGCAAACTCACGTCGAGGAAGTGATAGTTCTCCTGATAATTGGAAGGTAAATGTTTTTGGAGGTGACCTCATCCCATCACTCGCAACGACACGTGATGGAGAGGAGGAGGTGACTGCGTGATGGAGAGGAGGAGGTGACTGCGTGATGGAGAGGAGGAGGTGACTGCGTGATGGAGAGGAGGAGGTGACTGCGTGATGGAGAGGAGGAGGTGACTGCGCAGTTTGCGGTAAAACACACAGCTGCAGCTTCTCGGTCAAAGTCTGGCTTTCATACTGGATAACTTTTTCAATTAATCAAAAGTTATTTTTGATACCTGAATTTTCCACTGTACAATTCACATCTGTGTTATTTTGACCACTTCTCTATTAAACCATTTAGGCCTGACCTCGAAATGAAAAAAAAATATTCTAAATCCTCCAGTTTTCTGAAATAAATATTTTCACGATTAAAAAAAAATAGCAGACCTACAAGCTCGTAGCGCGCCACTCGGTGGCGTGCTATGAGCTTGTAGATCTGCTATTTTTCAATAGCTAAATTATAACATAATGTTTTAAACACCAAAAGGGGTTCCCGCCCAGAATGGGTTAAACCATATTTTGTGTTACTCACTCTCACAGCAAAATGATGCAGGCACTCGCAGGAAGTGCTTTGAAACAGGAAATGTATCTATATGTTCACGTGTTGCCGTCGCCCAGTAAATACATTTTACATACATACCATTTATGATGACAATTGTGCCTTAACGGTGTCATCATTGGAAAGCTCTCAGAACATGCTTTATTTGATTTGGGCCGGCGCTTCTTCCGGAGTTTTGTACAGACCATAACCACATGCTGTAATGATGACCACGTAGCTACCAGAGGTATCGCCAAAAGGACTATGTCCCTCTGTCCCTCTCATTCGAAACCCATTCTGGGCGGGAACCCCTTTTGGTGTTTTAAGCATCATGTTATACTTTTAGCTGTTGAAAAATAGCAGATCTACAAGCTCGTAGCGTGGCACTCGGAGCTTGTAGATCTGCTATTTTTGAAAATTGTGAAAATGTGGCGCAAATCTTTGAATATATATTCTTTCAGAGCGAATGTTTTTAACTCAAATCTTTATTTCTGGAGGGTCCCTGGAACATATTTTGAACAGATGGGGGTCAGCGGCCTATTACATATAATTTGTGGGGTCCTTGACATGAAATATTGAGAACCACTGATATAGAAACACGAGGTTTTTCAGAAAATTGTTTTGATTTAGAAGACATTTTTTAAATTTCGACGTCAGGCCTAAATGGGTTAATACTTTAATGCGCCAGTAATTGTGAGTTCAGAGTTCAAACCCAAAAGGGCAAAGGGTGATTAGTAAATCGAAGAAAAATTAGACCAAATGGCATCAGAAAACAGGAGCTACAGTTCTCATTTCTCGAGATCTGAAACATATAACTCCTTTGTTTCACGACCCGCCCCCCCCTACCCAACCCCCGAGTTTAAATCCTCTTTTTCATGCAACACTTTCAACCGGCTTGGAAATTGAGGCCAATAATCAACCAGCGAAATAGAGAAGAAATTGTCCCCTTTGGGTTTTTATGGCGGTGCGCACGTGGTGTTATTCCTTCCTCCATCCAGGCCAAAGCCACCGAGTCTAAACCCCATACCTCTAATGCCATTCCAAACCCAACTGGCATCTCTCAAATCTG
>NC_136809.1:14787231-14839731 GCF_951216825.1 Electrona antarctica | reverse complement strand
CGACTTACATCATGCTTTTTGTTTTTGCTTAATGTAAGTCGCTCTGGATTAAGAGCGTCTGCTAAATGCCTAAATTGTAAATTGTAAATTGTTCAAATGTTTTATATCATCCACAGCACTTGAATGAACAGTATCCATGTTTCTTTGTCATTTCACAAAAATAAAAGTTTGACACATGTACTAATTAAAGAACATGGAAAATCCACAAAAGAAAATATACAAAAGCATTAACATTTAGTAAATGTACTTGTCCTTTATCTTTCAGTCTGTTATACACAACATTTCTTTCCACAGTTATGAAATTGACTTACTTTTTAAAATAAAAACAAAATCAACTTTGTACTATTCTCTTTTTGTGATATCCTTTTTATTATTTCAGTTCAGGGTCAGCAACTCTCATGCACCTCTAGCACCTCTGCTGGAACACTCCATCATCGCAGTTCCTGTTTACACTGAGCATGTGCAAACCTCCCGCAGGAGAGTGGGCCGCACCTCCGTGCACCATCCTCTTTATTTGTCCTAGCCTTCAATGGAGACACATCGCTCCAATGAACTGCAGTGGCCAATGAGGCAACTATTTTTATGTGAACTCAACAGTGCCACATGGCTGCTAAAAACTCAGCTTCCCATCATGCACCTGTGCACAGTGTGAAGCTCAACAGCACCACTTTGTCACCTGTTGGTACTCAAACATATAGGGACAGACATTGCTGTTCCTTGGAGTGGCTGAACCACAAAAAAACCCTCTGAATCCACTCACAATTCACACACACATACTGTAGACTGATATAGGCCTACATATCCCATCTTATTTGTCAGCAGGGAATATGCAAATACAAACACACAATAAAAATCCTCAGTGTTTATGTAAAGAATTGCACAAATTAATGCATTTGTAACTCCAAGAGAGTACAAATGTAACCCAGAGTTAAATGAACACTGAGAATTTTACAGTGCACATTTGCACAATGTTAACATTAATAGCCAAAAATAGGAGATCTATAAGCTCAAGCTATTCTCGTCAAAGGGATTTTGGTGTGTAAAAGCGGTTCAAGTACAGAGTCAACTCAGGTCCAGACAGTGTAGGCCTACTATTAAGTTCTAGAGGGTTTAAGTGGTTAATAATAAAACTAATATATTTGCCCATTGGGTGACATCATCTCAGCAGCTCACCTCCTAAAGCAACCCCTCCTGTCCACGCTGAAGCCAAACTTAGTCTTGATTAAAAGCAAACATTCCCTCCTCTCTGCTCTCCTCCACATGTCATGGAGTGGTGCTTTACAGACGCTCATCTTACCAGATAAACACATCCACCTCCCCACTATCAGGACATCCAGGACGTTCCCACCACTGGATAGGAACGGGGAATGCTGAGGTTAGGCATTCTGGCACTTCAAACCCAAAGATTTACTGCTGTGGGAAAAGTGGAGGTGAATGTTTGATGTTTTTATAAATACAAAAGCTTGTGTCAATCAACCCTTCTATTAAATATAGCTCCACCATTCACGACACTGTAAGAGTTTTTTCTTCTTCGTTTAGTTGTGTGGTAAATCTTTTTTTTCTTTTTTTTAATAAATTGTATGGTGGAGAGTGATATGAAAGACAGATGAAGTGCATTGCATCCAATGTTGAACCTGTGATTTGAGCCCCAAAGGCACCATTTCATAGTAAATGCAACCTGCGGTCACAACAAGGTGTGACAAGGATTTGTTGAACTTGTTTCGTGTTTTATTATTATTATTGCGACCGCAGGTGTGTGAACCTGTTCTGACATTCCATATGTTGATCCTTCGATGTCTCCCTTTTGACTGATACCTGTCCATTCAGCCGGTGAAAACTACAGTTCTCAACAGGCCCAAAAATGTAGACCGGGCCCTACCTGGGCCCTCATCAAACCCTGTACACTCAAGAGAATGTCCCCGCTACCACCCTTAGATCTCCATATAGGGAGCTGACCTGTTCTGACATTCCATATGTTGATCTGACCTCATCAAACCCTGTACACTCAAGACATGCTCCTTATATAGCCAGTTCAGAATTCATTCCATGTTGATCTGACCCCCCCCCCCCCCCCCCCCCCATGCCAAAGTACCAGTGCTCGCCCAGCAGTCTGCCGTCAACGAGGCGGATGCGTGCACGTGAGGTCGCTTCTCGCCCTTAG
This sequence comes from Electrona antarctica, assembly GCF_951216825.1. Taxonomy (NCBI): domain Eukaryota; kingdom Metazoa; phylum Chordata; class Actinopteri; order Myctophiformes; family Myctophidae; genus Electrona; species Electrona antarctica. The sequence goes on along the minus strand of NC_136809.1, from coordinate 14,837,570 downwards.
GCGACTTACTGGTGTTGTTATTATTAGCATTACATACAGAAATGGTAGCAAATGAGAACGACAGATTTGCTTCTAGAGATTCCATATTTTTGGAGTGTATGGTATGTAGCATAGTACTACAATGTCATGATCTGTCTGTTGTGTACTTTTATTATGTAGTGATGTACTATACTGTTTTGCTTATATAGTTACCTGTCTTGTCTAATCTCCCTGTGGTTATTAGTTTCCATGGTTTTCTCCACCCATGTGTCCTGTTAGTCTCCCAGCCAATCCCTGTGTTGATTGTCTTTAAGTGTCACCTGTGTCTGGTTAACCCTTATGTCTATTTAAACCCTCAGTCCCTTGTGTTCCCTGCCAGATAATAGAGCTTAGATGTTGTTATAGTGTTCAGTCCTATATTATGTTCTCCTAGTGTTCCCTGTATGCTCCTGCTTCATTTTTGGAGAATAAATCACTTTGCATTTGACCTACTCTGCTTCTTGACTGTCTGTTTTGCTATTGGGTCCTACATCTCCTGAGGTGCACCGTGACACTAGCCTGATTATCAGACTCTGGGGTCTACGGGCTGGAAACCTGCAGGCTACAGTGACACTACAGTATCTGCACCTGATGTAGTATGAAATCAGTCCAGTCCTGTTATCAGCTTTTTGTTGCACCGATAATTGTGTCGATCACTGTGTTCAGGTTTTGATACGTCAGCATTGGCCAGGTTATTGCATGGGTTAAATAGGCTCTCTCTCCCTCCCTCCCCCCTCCCCCTGCCAAGTTCACCACATGTGTTACTGTCGAAGTGTCCTTGAGCAAGACACTGAACTGAAGGGTAGGGTCTGTAACTCAGAGTAGAGTATACCCTTACAGATTGATTTGGTTCGATTTGTTTTAAATAATCACTGAGGATTTTACAGTGTAGATTGAGGCCCCAGAGATAACACATGGTATCCAATGGGGTCTGACTGTAACCTAATACATATGAAACCGAGTAATGATGTAAGAGCAAAATGTACAAACACGGAGCAATATGGTCAAAATGGTGTCTTTATGCTTCGACTTGACACAAGTTGACAGTGTTGGGATTGTGCTGCTATCAACCCTCCAACTTCAACATTGAGCAATGCTGACATTGGAAGCTGTGTGATATACAGTATCGTGCGGCCGTCAGGGAATTACAGTTTTGTCTCTATTCCAAGCATAACAAATACATTTCTACATGTTGGTCCATACAGCTCCTTTCCCGCCTTTCTTTGGTCTTTGGTCTACAGTATAGCTGTTGTGTCGTTGTGAGGTTGTAGATTGGCTAACGTATCGTAAGGCGTTATAGGAGACTTCATATAAACGTGCCATGCAGCCATTAAATACTTCCAAAATGGGCATTAATGCACGCCTGCGATGCTGCAGGAACGAGCCCGCAGGGCGAGTTCCGAAAGCAACGCAGGAGCGTAATATTGCAATTATACAACAGTTACCCTTAAAATGAAGAGAATCGCTGAAAAATAATAATTTTTCAATGACAGATGTAGTCACTACGACCACAAATGTCCCAAGAAACTAGCTAGCCTAGCCACCGAGTCTGCTGCGCTCTGAGAGAAAAGCACAGCTGAATTGTTTGTTTTGATTAGGCGTTGAAATAATGTGGTTTGAAGCACGGCTAGAAAGCTATTCATTATTCAACCAATCAGATTGCTTCCTCAAAACGACCTGTTGTATAATAATTTGTGCACCCTAGTGCCTCAATCTGAATCTTTTACTAATTGTTAATAGTTTAGCTCTCTTCTTAGCCATGAAACTAACCCTTACCCACATGGAGAAAAATGTCATAAAAAGTCAGGCTCGAAACGCTGTCAATATATTTATTGGAACATGTGAGCGGGTTCTATTCTTCTTTTCCATGACCTCAAAAATGTCCCCATAAGGTCACGTTTTCCTGCTTTTACTATTCGTGTGGAACTTTGGTCCCCACATATTAAAACCTGATGTACAGACATAGGAACACACACGCATGCACATACTGTATGCCTGCATATACAGCATGTGTGCATGCACACACATACGCACACGCATACACGTGCACACACACATGCACACACACACACACACACACACACACACGTGCGTGTGCCATGCGCTCACACTCACACACACTAATAACTTCACATAACAATGCATAGACCTGCATGTGATTCACAATGATATGCTGAGGATAGCGTATGTACAAGGTCACAACATGTCGCATTGCGGCACGTTGGGGAAAACCTGGCTCTATAGGCAGAGCCATAGAGTAAGACAGAGTTACGACAACTCCGTTCACTTCATGGGGCCAGTTCATAGCGAACAGTAACAAAGTCCTGGACCGGAAGTTGGCAGAATGCACTGGACTCAGGCAACAGCCCAGCTTTAATGATCTTAAATCCTTTTATTTTAGATCGTTTTTTTGTAATAGTACAACATAAACATTACAGAGACTTTAGTTGTCACTGTACAATATACTTACAAACAGTTATCAACTTATCATGTTGCAAACATGCCTAACATTGCTGATATTTGCGCCGCCCTCGTTGAAATGTATGTATTTCAAACTCCAGCTTGTCACTGTCCAGGTTGCATGAACAGTGCTCGAGTGGTCAGTTTTCTGCCCCCTCAATGTCGTAACTCTGTCTTACCCTATAGCTCTGGCTCAAGGGTACGCCAGGGGCACTATACTGTAGGTAGCATCTCTATTCTGGAGGGAACCTTCACCAAAAACAGCAAATCTACGAGCTCACAACGCAACGAACTATGATGCGTTGAGCTTAACGATCTATCTGATATTTTCGACGAAGACATATAGTGTAGCCCATGGTAGGTAGGTCAACTTCATACAATGCCCATGGGAATATGGTCAACATAAATGGTTTAAATGGTCAAGTCAAGCAGCCTCATTCCAACATTTTATTTTAACTAGTGCATACCCGGGGATGTGCGCAACTGTATTTGCAGACTTTTAGTTATGGTCAAAGCCTGTGTTCGATATCTGCCTAGCTAAAGAGAAGCAAATTTTAAGTCATGGTAATGATAAAGAGTAAAACCCTGAGATGGATACAGTCAGAAGGAGAGATGGAGGCTTAGGCTGGTTCTAAAGACACACACACGCACGCACGCACACACACACACACACACACACACACACACACACACACACACACACACACACACACACACACACACACACACACACACACACACACACGCACGCATACCTCTAAACCAAATCCTCTGCTTGTGCAACAATTCCACCATTTCAAAATAAAGAATAAGATAACAGATTTATAATACGTTACAATTAAGCAGGGAAACCACTAATTATATGGCCCATAAATCAACTCTCTCTAGCACCAAAAACAGTGATGACAAGCCTCAGGTTGGCTCAGCGTTGCCCGTGAGAGACGGAGGATCAGGATGTGATGAAAGGCTCTCCATGTGTTTAGCTTAACCACTTAAACCCTACTGTATACTTTGAGTTGACCAGAGCCCACGGTTCTACCGGCCCTGTCCTGCATTCCTTCTATACCAAACAGATCATTCTGAGATGATAAATAGCCGTAAATAGCCAATCTACAAGCTTGCGAGGTGTTTGTAGCTCTTCTATTTCCGCTGTATTACGACTCACTGCGTCTAGGGATGTTATTTAAATAACCACCCTTAATATATAGGGAGGGACCCTAGGGTTTAAGTGGTTAAATACCCGCAGGCTCATGGAGCCTTGGAGAGAACAGCAGGGTGGAGATAGGGATCTATCCAGGGGTGTATAGCGGTCCTCCACCACACTGCTGCCTCCAGCCAACTGCCGTCTGATCGCTATCAACCCCATCCCCCTTCTCAGTGATCTTTCTTTTGCGCCGTTATGCTATTCTCTATTGAACCTATAAGTCAAGCTTTTTAGCCTCCCACCCCTACAGAGTCACATATACTCACGCAGGGTCTCACCACAAAAGGTGTTCCTAGCCAGATCTCCCCCTACTGAACAAAACAACCCCCCCCCCCCCCCCCCCCCATATCATCACATTGTTGTGTCCGTCCCCTACAGCAGAGGCTTTGTCTTTGGCCCCAGCCAGCCAAAAGGCCCTCGCTGCTTCCCCAGTGAGAGTGGTGGTGTGTGGTTGAACACAGCAGGTTCAGCGGCGCACCGTGCCTAAGTGCTTTTTGATGGACTCACCACATTCACTCAAACATCAATGGTGGGAGGTTGGGCTGATGGGGGAGGAGGGCGGAGCGGTTGGATAGTAAAATATCTGCGTATAGCCCGATTTATACTTCGCCGCACGACATAACCAGAAATTACTGACCAGTGACTAAAGTATGTGCAGCTACGTGGGCGCACTACACACTACAACAAACAGCATGGACACCTCGCATTGCTCTGCATTCATGGACTTGACCATCACAGACCAGTGGAGTGGTGACAAAGGACTGAACAGAATTTACCATAACATTTTCAATTGAAAAAAGAAAATCAGTTGAGAATCTGAATTTAGTTATTGTTTAATATATGCTAATAAGGAATAACATTTATTTGATGTAATAAACATACTATATTTGATATATATAAATATAAATACAAATATTAAATATTAAATATTTCATACAGTATAATCATTTTCAAGTGACACGTGGCATGACACACTGCTGTGGAATCATAAATGAGGATTAAGGCTGATGTTACGTGTAGCTGTAAGCAGAGACGGCCTATTATTTTTATGTCAGTCAAGTATGTTGTTCTCTCTTTCTCTTTAATCCCCTGTGCTGTGCTTGCATTGGCATTTGCCACAAAGCCATTAAGAGCTGCAGCTGTGAGAGTCACATAAACACTATACCGGTTCATTTAAAGATTTAAAATGTACGGCATATACAAATGAATACTCTTATTGTTAGAGCTTGGAACCCGAATGATACTGTACAGTATGTAGTGTAGTGTTGTTATGTTTGGCAGTTATTTGGTATTTTATTATACGGTAAACATTTTTCTGGTGAATTATGGTCTTTGATTTCAAGCCTACCTGGGCCGTCATCAAACCATGTACAATGTACACTCAAGAGAATGTCCCCGCTATATACTGTATGGAGCTGACCTGTTCTGACATTCCATATGTTGATCTGACCTCATCAAACCCTGTACACTCAAGACATGCTCCTTATATGGCCAGTACAGAATTCATTCCATGTTGATCTGACCCCCCCATCTGCCGTCAACGAGGCGGATGCGTGCACGTGACCTCGCCCTAGGGCGAGGTCGCTGAATTCTCGCCCTCAAGTGTCTTACTGGTTTTACTAGTATTCCGTGTCTCTGATCTGTCCACAGCCCTCCTCTGAGACAGAGATGGTACCATTATTATCATGATCGTTATATGACCGATCACATAGGTTGAAAATGTGTGACGTCCTCTTTAAATATTCTGCGAAGAATGATTTATAGTACCACTCACTTCTTCTTAAAGAATGATTTATAGTACCACTCACTTCTTCTTAAAGAATGATTTATAGTACCACTCACTTCTTCTTAACCCATTCTGGGCGGGAACCCCTTTTGGTGTTAGCATTATGTTATGCTTTAGCTATTGAATAATAGCAGATCTACAAGCTCATAGCGCGCCACCGAGTGGCGCGCTACGAGCTTGTAGATCTGCTATTTTTGAAAAATCGAAGAACGACTGACATAGAAACATAGCTTTTTCAGAAAACTGTCAGGATGTAGAAGACATTTTTAGAATCGTTGAATCAGACAATTCCAAATGAAGCTTGAGTCTCCTGTGTAATAATAAAGGGATCCAGGAAACCCATTTGCCATTGTGAGCAAATGTGGATTAACAGAACTTTGTATGTGGGCAGGAATGAGGTCAGTGTATGGAGCACATATAATGCCTCAAATATGAGGCAATATTGTTGAAAGTAAAAAGTTGCCACTATCTCACATGGCAACACGTTAGGCAAAGTTATCCAGAAAGTGAATTGAGTTGTTCACTCCGTGACATAACTGTGACTAAATTTGACTGAGGGACTGCCATTGGATTTTTTTGAATTTTCGTTTTTTCATGTCATATGAAAGCAGGGAATCATAGCTTCAAATTGACATATTGGTTGTTCAGTTTGGCCCACCAGTTTTGGAGATATGGCTTATAGAGTAATGTCTTGCAGAAAACAGCGAGTTGAGAAAACAGGCTTGAAAGGTTCACTTCTGTGGTCTCTAACATTACACCTAGCTACATGTTTAAGCATTTATTTCATATTTACATGTCGATTTCAGCTCTGACACTTATTTCAGACATGCTCTAGTATGTGAAGATTCTGCCTGTGCTATAAACTCATTCTCCTCTGGTGAAAAGCTGGAATTTGCGCGATGGCAGTCTCTCAGTCAAATCGTCCATTTGAGTCACACCGATTTCCAAGTAGATAGGCTACTAAAACTAGTATTCCAAGTGATAAATGTCAAGCGGAAGAAAAGACAGGAAGACTGCATTGGGCTGAAAGAAAAGAGTGTGATGGGCAGAGGCACTGGGGCAATAGTAAATCACACTTTATCACTTCAGTGAGTTATACACTGTTGAGAGAGTAGAAGTAGGCTACGTTTAACCACTTAACGCCTATTCTGGACGTGCATAATAGGCGAACATTCAGCGACAATAGCTGATCTAACGTTGCATTGTGAGTTTATAGATTGTCTATTTTTGAAGAGAGAAAAAAGAGGGGGCCAAGAGACCTGCCCGGCAGACCTGTCTGAAACACATGCATGTAAAACACTGCACTCCATGATGTACTGTATACAGTAACAGTAAAATGGCAGCCGTGTGAACATTGTCAACAAAATGCCAGGCTTCAAAGCTACAAACATAAATGTGTTTCGGCTGTAATATTTGATTTTGACCTCAAAAGACACGCATTGAACATGAAAGGGACCTATATAACAGCCATATGGCCACAGTTCATTCAAGGCCTCACAAAGGGGTGGACTTAATCCGAAGTCAAGGCAATGCAGTGACCCATCGAAAAGCTTTGCCTCTTATTACCCATAAACCACCCTTTACCCTGACCAGCCACTCTTTCCGGGGGTTGCAGACTACAGAAGGGAAGGTGATGATAATCTATCCTGTTTTATTTATTTAAATCCTGACTTTAAATCCACTTTTCTCTCCTTCTATCTAGCACAGGTTAACTTAATAGATTGCAAAGTCACTGTTATAAATTGTTTGATGACATGATAAACATTAACCGTGGTACTGTTTTTGAGTGGTGCAAACCACTCCAACAACTGGCTTTGTACCCGTTTCCCGTGTACCCGTGTTTGTTCGTACCAAAAAAACGAGCATGGTTGCTATGGTTAGCAACCAAAAAAACGAGCATGGTTGCTATGGTTAGTATGTGACGTCACTGGTTGAGAGTTAAAGCCGAACTGAGTAGTTGCACCACTCAGTTCACACGGGTGTGATTTTTTCAATTATAATTGTATATAGATTAGGACGGACAGACAGACAGACAGACAGACAGACAGACAGACAGACAGACAGACAGACAGACAGACAGACAGACAGACAGACAGACAGACAGACAGAGGAGAGAGAGAGAGAGAGAGAGAGAGAGAGTCATATTGGTGCACGAGAGGAACCAAAGACATATAATGCTGATGCAGAATTCGTAGCCAAAGTGAAAGTCATCGACTGCAACATCAATCAATCACTGAAACATTTGTACCAATGGAGGAAAGCGACCGCTCTTCCTTATGTCTTCCCCAATGAGCTGGAGTTAATAAGAAGAAGATAAACTGATCCGAGGTGATTTACCGTTCATTCTTCCACTTCCACCTTGGAGATCTGCTCCTGACCTTTGACACGTCCTCCCGACCCATTGACCCCAGCTTTGTGTGCCAGTCAGGTGCCAGCTAGAGGTCCATAGGGAATGAGATTCCTCCAAGATGGTCTCACACGAGGGGGTGGGCGTGGGAGAGAGACGGGAAGGACCCGGGACATTGCCTTACATATAGAGCAAAGGAAGCACCGACCGCGCGTTTGTGTCCTTTCCCTACTTATAGTGTTGCTGCATGCGCAGACATACAGAAATATGAAAGAAAATATGAAATATTTCCTCTGTTTCCTGACAACTTGTAGGCTGCCTGGTGATGTAAGAGCATGTAACCAAGATCAAAGCATGGGCCTTGTTTAGTTTTTAGTTTTTTTAAAAAACCATTATCATTCCTTATGCATACACCCCCCCCCCCCCCACACACACACACACACACACGCACGCACGCACGCACGCACGCACGCACGCACGCACACACACACACACACACATACACAAATTATGTCTGTCATCTTTTGCTTGCCCTGCTTCTTTGATATGTGATGATACTTCAACAGGAATTCATTTCTCGATAAATCTCCCTCTCCTCCCTTGTCTTCGTCCTCCCTCTCTCCTCTCATTCCACGTCCCTCTTTTATCGTGATACATTATAACGGCATAAAAACCTCAATCCAGGAGTCAAGTTGAATCATCCCGAACTTCAAAAACAAAGAGAGATATCCATCTTGGCAATGGAGAACGTATGTCTTGTTTTCATGCTGAAATAGTCACAGTACATACACCCCCCCCCCCCCCCACCCTCTCTCCAGCTTCCTTTCTGTCTTTCACTCTCTCTAACACTCTCCTCCCCCTGTTCTCCTTTCTTCCCTGCCGCCAAAGAAAGCACAATATGTGGGATCAAACGGCGGGGAAGTGAGGAGCAAAGTGTCTTCTGTCTCCTAAGCCTGGGGAGGATTAAGGCCTGGAGACTTCTGAGGAGCAGTCATAAAGTCTGCTCTCTCCTGCAGGCCACGCAGAGAGGTGGTGCAGCGTGCATGCATGTATGCCTGCATGCGTGCGTGCGTGCGTGCGTGTGTGTGCGTGTGCTTGTGCGTGCGTGTGCGTGTGCGTGTGCGTGTGCGTGTGTGTGTTCATGCTTGTGTGTGTAGTGTGTGTGTGTGTGTGGGGGGGGGGGTTGGTGAATGATGACTGGGCAAAGAGCTAGGATGTTCAAGTGAGGAGAAGAAGATGGAAGGACAGGTTGGAGACGATCAGGATGTAAAGAAAGAAAGCTAAATAAATAGAAAGGAGAAGGTTAGACAGAGCAATGGACGGAGGGACAGGGAGGGACACTAGGAGACAACAGCTAGGTTCATAGGCTTATCAGCATGACGTTTTACGTCATAACCTCTGCTCTCTGACATGTGTGTCATGTGAAGAAGAGAACTGGGGGACACTTAATCCTTTGGTGATGATCTAACCAAGGATGACAAGGGGAGCGTAGTACCTACTACAGTATGTTCCCAGGGTCCCATGTTCATCAGGACGAGCGGAGGCAGCACTTGTTTTGGTTTCACGTGATAACCTTGCCAAAGCTTGCCAAGTCGGGTGGCGTGCTCAACGACGCGTGAGGCCATTGGCTGCTCGGGCACGGGCACTTGGCTTGCCTACAGTAGCAGCTCGTTCAGGCGTGCCTCATTCAACGAGGCAGTGTGTTGAGTGAACCAGAACGAGCGCTTCCCAAAAAACATTGGCTTGCTTGGCAATAACATACAGTATAGGACTACAGTATGTGTAACCTGGGGAACATAGGACCCTGGGAACATTGCGCCCTGGGAACATAGTGATGAGTCTGATGACCCGATAACAATTGTGCTTGGGAAATTAACTGTATAGGTCTAATAAGGAGATCAAGGAAAAAAGTCCAAATCCAACAATAACAAAAAAGATTTGTTTTGGTGCCACTGTTCCGAGGCATATTCGTTTCGATGACACTGTTGAGTATGTAGTGCAACGTGTGCATGAAGTGATTGTCGCTCGCTTGTTTTGGAAATTGTTTAATATCAGATGAAATAAAACTCTATCTTCATTTTGCTAACTTCCCTGTTCCCTTTGCTGGACCAGACCGGTTAAATAAAATGTGGAGACTGTGTTTAATCCACTGACCCATGCAGTGCCTCTCCTATAACCTCCCAACAGTCAGGATAATAATCAGAATCACTGTTACCAAACACAAAAGGAAATCCGTCATGTAAAAGCATGAATGTAAAAGTGATTTACAATTTACATTACAATTTAGGCATTTAACTTACAGTCAGTATTGTTCAAATTACTTTTAAAAAGTAACTACTTATAGTTATAGTTACTGCTCTGAAAAAGTAACTAATTACTTTACTAGTTACTAAATTATAGTTATTAGTTACTTTACTTTACTTAAAAAGATTATTAAAAAAAAATGTAAAAGGGTTTTTTTGTTGTTCGACTCCCTATCATTGTAGCTTACATTATGAAATGTAGTGGAACAATAAAACATATGGTTCCATTTTAGAATATTCACTATCCAGGTATTTGGAAAAAGTATTTCTATTATTACTTGCGCAAGCAGAGCGCAAGTACTGTAATCGGCTGCATATGTCGGTCGTATGTCGGTGGTGTCCGTTGGCCAATCAGGGACCAAGTACGCAAGACCCGCCCTACTCTGTCTCGGATTGGCTTACCCTGAAATCTTGCTCTACGTTAACCAATCATCACCTCTTCTACGACGTGCTTTGCTCAAGTTAGAGTGAGAACCCACGTGGTCTCCGAGGCTATAGTGTGAGAGCACAGATCTGTCAACCCAGATAGAGCTCCTGCATGGAGCAGAGCAGCCGCCTCTAAGATGACAGATCGACGCGGGTAATGTACGTGCAGTAACTATAACGGCCTTACTGAATGGGAAACGGCAAAGTTAGCTTACTAGTTACAGCAGAAAGTAGTTTCTTTACGTAACGCATTATGTTACTAACGCGTTAGTTCCAACACTGCTTACAGTAAGCATTAACAATACAAGGTAATACATAAAATTCATAGAAATAGTCATCAAGATTCAAGAATCATAAGCAAGGTATAAGAACCTAATATCTGTCTATGTGATAGGCTCTACCAACAATGATTAAAGGCAAAAGAGCTAGGTACGTCTACTAACACACATTGGAAGAAGACTTATTGTGCAGATGACAGGTCAATTTATGGTGGGATTTCCCCTGCGGCTTGTGAACGAGAAGTGTGATGTGGGGTTAAAATCGTCTTGTCATGCACGTTGCACACGAACACTGCCGTGCCTGGCACAGCAAGCTCTGCGCAGATGTGAACCATGGGATTTCAAGTGTTTTTCAGCACTTCTGTGCATCCATCCCTACTGCTCTCCTTCCCGTCCACATCTTGGGGCAGCAAGTTGACCTGTTGATCGGCTGACAACAGGAAGTGGGGCGGATTGACCTCCTGACTCAAGCTGAATGGTTTCTTTCACCTCTAAAGGTGTGTTCAAACCTGAAGATATAATTGTTTCCAGTCGCTTCAATCGTAAATTCAGTTGAAACCATAGAGTTATATATAATCTAGAGACCAGACGACCCCGCCCGCAGCTATTAATTTCAATGGAAGTTGCTCAATGGCGTTTGAAGCAATAAAACCTCCAATCCACATCCACAATCCAAAACAACATCCAAAACATATCCGGGGTTCCGGACAACATCAATGCTGATTGGCTGTCAGGATGCGATGGGTGGAGTCGGGGGGGACGTGAAGGTCGCTTCAGTTGGATTTTTCCAGCTGGGGGTGAAGATACCAGACGGCCGTTCGCTTCAGTCGTGTCGCCCTGTTCGCCTCGTTCGCACCTCGCCCGTTTGCGGCGTGCCCATTTGTGCGACTTCTGGTCTTTGCATTGACTTTGTATGTAATCGTGCCGCTCTAACTATCCAGGTTTGAACGTATAGCTTAAGGCTAACATTGGGTGACTCGGCAGTCGGCATCTAATGATGCCTGCGTAGTTCAGGCAGACAACTCAAGAGAGCGTGCCTACCTGATCAGGTGACTAGTCACATGCAATCTTTACCTGATCAGAGTGGCTATTTTAACTTCTCTGCCTACCTGCTCATTCCTGACTTCTCTCCTGCTGTGCTGACGTGTGTCGCTGCTGCTGCCTCCCTGCCTCGCTTGCTGCTAACCTGCTACTCGTGAAGTTTCCCACCACCTCCCCAGCATCCACCTAGGCTCTGTTCTAGATCCCCCTGGGGGTCTTAATTCATTCCCTGTAATTCTATTTGGCTTATAACTTAACTAAAATGTTACAGGGAATGAATAGGGACAGAGGCCTGACCCCAAACTATGCTTCATATATGCTCAATTATGCTCAATACATATATATTCTAAATTAATTCTAAGAGTTGTCTGACTGAACTATAAGGATTGTGTCCTTGAACAATGCACATTGCACAGGTAACAATAAGGAAAAAGATTATAAAATAATAAGTTAGCAACCAACCAGGATACAGACTATAGCTGGGTGTGCTCTGTTGTGAGCAGAGTTATTTGAAGGTTGAAGAATGTACAGAACAGAATTTAGCAGTGTCTTCCATCAACTTCTGAACTTCCCACATTGCTGAAATCCAATCCTTCGTGTTCCTCCAAACCTCAGCTCTTCCTTCAGACACCACCTTTGATCTGCCTTCATCCAGTGGAAACAGAGGTCTATATTCTGTTTCTCATCACATCTCCACATGTTCATTTCAAGTGTCTGCTGCCGTTAAAGAAGCCATGACATTGAAGGGGAACGTCTAGCTTTTGTATATATGTATCCCAGACTGTTTAAGTTGCTTGATTTATATTTAGATATTTGATATTCATTTGATCAGACATGCCCCCCCTCCTTTATAAGCCTATTCAAGTTCAAACTCCATTGAGAACACATCATCCCCGCTTCTGGTGACTGATATTTCCTTCAAATGAATAGGGAGACATGTTAATATGTTAATATTTTCTGTAATGTAATGTAATCTGTCTACATTTTCCTTAACAGACTGATAAGTACTGTGTTGGCATACATATTGAGCTGGCTGGCTTAAATCATGTTGTTTCAATGAGGAATGCTAACAGTACCGATAAGCCCTTCTGTTTCAATGAGGAATGCTAACAGTACCGATAAATGCTAACAGTACCGATAAGCCCTTCTACGGAAACGGAATGTTTTCACTCAGCGTGAAATGTGTCTAAGAAAGAAACATTTCCAGCTATAATTGAAAATGTTAGGAAATCACTTTAACACACATCCTCTTCTTCTCCAAGTCCACAAGCCTCTTTTTACTACAGCCTTCAATTATATCCCCCTGGAATACATTAATGTTTTCCCCAGGAGAATAGTGAGTCTGTTCAATTTTTTCTTTTTTTTGAACAGGAGGTACAACCGTTAAGCGGACAAGATAATCATATAGGAAGAAAGAAAACAAAGGAGATAAAAAAGAACCGGCAAGACAAAGGTGTCACCACAGCAACACACTGCCTGCCAAATGTGTTTTCCTTTCTTTCTTTTTTCACTCTATTCATACAGACAGCAAGCAGGGAAGAGATTTAGAAGGAGACCAACATAAGTCAAGTATGCAATTACAGCTTTGCCTGTTGACAAAACACCTCACAGGGAAAGTAACATCCTGCCAAGCTGTGTGTGTGTGTGTGTGTGTGTGTGTGTGTGTGTGTGTGTGTGTGTGTGTGTGTGTGTGTGTGTGTGCGTGCGTGCGTGCGTGCGTGCGTGCGTGCGTGCGTGCGTGCGTGCGTGCGTGCGTGCGTGTTCACCCTCCCACCTCCTTGGTCTTGACACACATCTTTCAACCCTCTGTGACTCCCCGGCTAATGGATCCTCTTTGGTTCTGGTATGTGAAGAGAAGTGAAGGGGTGGGTGACTGGGAGGGGGGGTGGGGGGGGGGGGGGAGTTAGTGAACTTGTCAAAAAACGGTAGCCTCTGCCAGGGATCAGCAGAGCCACGGGAAAGCACTGGTGGTCTCTGGCATGAGGCGGGACCGGCCTGCGGGGGAGAAAGACAATAGGAAAGGGAAGTTGTATGGCGGAGAAGACCTTTACATGTGGATACATAGACAGACACGCGCACAGCCACACACACACACACACACACACACACACACGCGCGCATGTACACGGAAGCACGCAGGCACACAAGCACACAAGCAGACTTTCATACACTATGGCCTGTTATCTCAATTTTTTAAAATTGTTAACCACTTATAGGCCTTATTTGATGCGTTTTGAGCTGGTAGATCTGTTATTTTTGCACCTGGCACTTTATGTGTGTGCTTTCTTGTTCATGTATGCACAAAATAAGGGACACCATGTTGAAAGTGGTTTAGTGAATTTAACTCAATTTCTGCTGAGTAACTATAGTCTGGCATAGGCAGACTATAGTCTGGACCCCGTGGAGATATCTGATCGTCTGGTTATGCCAGACTAAGTGGTAACTAACTATAACCCAGAGGCTGCAATCAGGTCCACCAGCACCTTGCAGAACCCACACCTGAGGGGATGGAAGGTCAGAGATCTGGGCTGTATCAGTGTGTTTAAAGGCTGTTGCCACAAGCTACAGGCCCTATAGCTGTATAGGCTTCACCTGGGCCCTTGGTGCAACGTCCAGTAAGGCCTTTTGTTTGGGAGCTGATGGAGAGATATAGAGACTTCCTGGGAAAACGAATGGCTAGCAGTGTGGGAGCGATGCTCATAGCAATTAGACAGACACGCACGCACGCACGCACGCAGCCACGCACGCACGCACGCACGCACGCACGCACGCACGCACGCACGCACGCACGCACGCACGCACGCACGCACGCACGCACGCACGCACGCACGCACACACACACACACACACACACACACACACACACACACACACACACACACACACACACACACACACACACACACACACACACACACACACACACACACACAGAGAGAGGAAGTGACAGAGGAAGTGACTTAAGTCAAAGTGCATGGGGCCGTACATCTGATAGGCCAGACTGCTCTGATAACAATACAGAAACCACAGGATCTAGCAATAGTTTCCATGTTGAGGTTTATTTTTCATCTTTACCAGGTGATGCAGTGTTGTATTCCATATGCCAGAAGACGGGAAGTTTCCTCATGGAGGTATGTCCCCCCCAAAACATTGAATAAAATAAAATAAATAATTTGAATTTGATTACATCACTAGTCTGAGATAAATACTGTACCTGTCTATATTTAGATCAGTCCGTATAATCAGTACTTCTGTCTTTTATCATCCTCATCTAATCACACATATTTTATACATTGATTCCTTTCGAACATCAAAGTTGAATTTGGAGTGAATAAACTTTTCGATTAAAACTGTGATAGTTTGGTTTACCTTGTCTCTACTACATTATGACAGTTATAGGGCCATTGGAAGAGTTATTAAACTGAACTTCACAGAAGACCACATTAATTTCTAAAATATAACTTTTGAAAGCTGAGAGTCCTTATGAAAACAATCCCAATGTACCCACTCATTAGTTCAGCTTCTCAGGACCAGGAAGCCATGGTCCAAATTGTCTGGGAAACCAGTGGCGCTGGGTAGGAATAATGGGAATGTTTGGGAAGAACCAAGTCCAGAGTTTCTGGGTGGGTGGTCCGCTCCGGTTCCCTCCCGGGTCCTCCTCTGGTTTCAGACCTTTTGGGTCTCTCTGTCAACAGACTCACACTCACGCACGCATGCACGCACACACACGTGCACGCATGCACGCGTGCATACTGTAGGCCTACATACATGCTCAAGCTGAGTTTAATGGCAATGTGGGGGACATACATCTGCATACTGTATGTACTTATCTAAGGTTGGATTTTATCAGCTAATGTGAAAAATGCTTCCCTGGTGGAAACCACCAATTGGCTAACCACAAACATTCCCCTCAAAACTCTCAGAGCTCAACTGGTATTTTTCAAACGCTTTGAACAATCGACCGCAATACGTCACCATTTTAGGAGCTTTAGGGGCTGAGATGGAGAGAGGGATAAGTGTTGAGAAACGAGAGCATGAATGGAAAGGCCAGGTTTCTCATTCCTCATCGTCTATGAGCAATCTTTTTTGAATGGGTAGAAATCACCATAGACTATGTCCCATACAGTATATTGAAACATATGTCAAGTCAAGTACAGAACATATATCTTGACTTGAACAATGACATCACAGCCCCCATGAAAAGAGGGGACTGTGAGCAAACTAAAAACTAAACGGCTTAGGGATAAAGATCCAGCTGGTCACTTTACAAACCTGCTGACCCTTCACGTGTTTTTATAGGCAAGGCGGGACCCAAGGCACCCAACCTCCTGTCAGTCCATCTACTACGAGCATCTTCTGGAGGTAACCTTAATGTTATCTCAAGGTCCTAATTTCGACAGATAAGAGAATATAGTATCTTCTATTTGCATTCTGTGAAAATTAGACAATATGTAAAGTATACTGAATGCTTGAATATTACAGCCTTGTGGACTGTAAATAACAATGTTCTCCTTTCTGTAGCCTGCACAGTAAAATCTTGCTGAGTCAATGATGTCAAGTCAGCAATGTACCTGCTTGGATACAGATTTGACTCTTGTCCTTGTCAAAGTGCTATTGCTCTCTAATATTATATAAAGGGCACTTCTTTTTAAGGATAAATTCACACAACACACAACGCAGTCACGATACACTGTGGAAGTCATTTGCTTCAGCTGGGCCAGAAACCCTGGAGTTCTACTGCTGGAAAGACCCTCTCATGTGGGGCAGATATCCAACAGTTACACACGCACGCACGCACGCACGCACGCACGCACGCACGCACGCACGCACGCACGCACGCACGCACGCACGCACGCACGCACGCACGCACGCACGCACGCACGCACGCACGCACGCACGCACGCACGCACACACACACACACACACACACACACACACACACACACACACACACACACACACACACACACACACACACACACACACACACACACACACACACACACACACACACACACACACACACACACACACACACACACACACACACACACACTTGGGTTGGGGAGAGAAGTAGAGAAAACCACAAAGACATTTACGAGCAGGCACTATGGCAGCCATCTCCAAACAGGGCTTGCGCCGCAGAACCGCAGGGGCAGAGAAAACCTCCCACTGTTGACTCTAGATTAGTGACTTAATATAGCCACACAAAGACTGCCTTTCTCTCTGGTCTATTCAAGGAATAAGTTCAAGAAGGAGCAGGAAAGTAGCCATAGTGATTATATAATCTATTTTCCTTTAACTCTTAAGCTTTAGTTTACCCTCCATCGTACGACGGTTGTCGCGTGGCAAAAGTAGCAGATCTACAAGGGTTAATAGTATAAATCGAAGAATAAATCCGAACTCAGTCTCCATGTAGGATGCCGAGTGGACAAACTGTTCAACATTGTAAACATTGTATTAGGTGTAAAGATTTACACGTTTACATTCAAACAGGCAGTGGGGGTGCATACCACAGAGTTTACTGTGTATGGGAGGCATCCCGGTGGCACAGGGGTAAAGTCCCTGCCCACCACCTACATGTGTATGGGAGGCATCCCAGTGGGCAAAGTCCCTGCCCACCACCTACATGGTGCCTCTGGCTTGGCCAGGCACTCCAGCAAACACAATTGGCCATGTTTGCAGGTGGGAAGCAGGCAGGGGAGAGCTGTCGCTGCACTAGCGATTCATGCAGGTTGGCGCCTATTCAGCGGGGAGCGGGACTGGGAGGGATAGCGTGTTCCTCCATGGATGTTACGCCCTCCCTCTGAAACACTTCACTGTCTGGTGGAACGAACGAAGTGGCTGGCGACTCCAACGACTCAGAGGAGGTTCTACACCCTCTCCTGAGGCCAAACAGTAGGGGTTGGCATTGGCAGCACTGACAGTGACGGAGACTATATAGTATATACATGGGTGGGATTGGCATAATGATGACTGAAATAAAAACAAAATCACTGAGAATAGTGATTTTATTCTATAACGCCTGTGCTTACCATCACTAGCAGATCCAATGTTTTGGATTAAGACCCATTGGCTGCCAGTTCCTGACTGGAAACCGGTTGATGGGAACCAAATATGTAAATAGAAAAGAAGTACTTATTTTATTTTAAAATCATTACCCATTGGCAGCGATGTCCATTGGAAATGATGCCTATTGGGCACACATAGGCATCAGGGAATGCAATACCCGTTGTACCTGTTGTTGTAGCAAGGTACATTGTCAAGGTACTAATAGTTTTAAGCCGTATTAAGAAGCTCTGTTGTTTCAGCGCGACCTCGCCCTCATTTATGACTGTATTATGATGACATACTGATGATTAGGCCCCTAGTTTAAAAAACACAAGAGGGTTGCGCATGTGACCCCACAACACCATATAAGGGAGAGTGTCACTTCATGTCACCTGATGAAGGTCAGTCAGTATATTAAAACAATAAAAGCACCGTGGAGCAGAAGCTGTTGGGCTAACTTCCTTCCTTCTTCATAATAAAAGCACCGTGGAGCAGAAGCTGTTGGGCTAACTTCCTTCCTTCTTCAAAATAAAAGCACCGTGGAGCAGAAGCTGTTGTGCTCATAGATATATATAAACTCTAGATAGCTCACCCGCGCTGTTGGCCAATGGAGAGCGACGTCGTTACGTGGCGGCCATTTTACCTAATCTTACCTCACATAACATTGGCCCAATCCCAATCCACTCCCTTGCTGACTCAATGAGCCCTCACTGACTTAGCTGCGCGTTCATGTGAAGTCTGCGAGGGCTTGAGGGATGTCCCATTTGAAATCGGTAAGTCAGTGAGGGCTCAGCCCCGCCCCTTTATGTGCCCTTTGCCAAAGTCAGCATCGATGCTGACTTTAGCTGACTTTGGCAAAGAAATTACCCACAGTTCATAGCGTTACCAGGGGAATGAGGGGGATCCTCCGAACGTCAATCATTTAAGTATGCAAATTAGTTATGTACCGCGGTTAGAATGTCAACAAACACAATAGTGCTTTCTCACTGTTCTCAAAGGGAGACGGAATGGAAGGATAGGCTATATATTTAATAACAATAATAATAATAAGGGAAACATGATGAGAAATGACTAATGAGCAAAGTAAAATAATATGGAAATGCAATTTATGATGAATATTATTATATATGAATATTACAACCCCTATCACACAGGAAAGTGTATTCATGAAACTAATAATAAAACGACATAAATAGACATGTCATGCATGTAGGCACTGGCTGTGAATAAGGACAGTTTTTATAAAGTGATGCAAAGTGTCATGAATGGCGGACTCATCTTCAAAGTGCTGTCCCATTCCTTTCACAACAATTTGCAGCCTCTCACCCTCAAGCACTTATACAGCTGACGTCACTAAAGTCAATGAGGGTTCAGGGCTCAGGGCTTGAGGGAGGCAATTGGGATTGGGCCATTGTGTCTATGGGGCATGTACTCTTAAATGACCATAACTTGCTCAATTTTCAACCGATTTTCAAACGGTTTGGTTTGTTATAAACGTCAGAGACGTCCGCATACGTATATAATTTTATACGACGTTCATATAAAAAACATAAATTAAGCAGATAAGCGTCCTGAATCATAGCCACGTTGACAACGTTTGTAATAAACCAACCCGTTTGTAAATCCGTCAAGATTTGAGCGAGTTATGACTGTTTCTGTTTGAGCTGCCATTGAACATACTGTACTGTAGCCCCGAAGTAAGATGGCTGCCGGGTGAACGACGTCAGAAACTCCGCCTTGAGCCATCTAGTGTTTATATATATCTATGGTTGTGCTAACGTCCTTCCTTCTTCAACATACTGATGATATCAGGAATCTCCAGTTGGGCAGGCGCACAGATAGGGGGGGGAGGATCGACCCCCTCAGTTTCATGAGGAGGGGGGATTATCCCCTCCAAAAAAAAGCCATGTAGCTACCGTGGCTGCATGAGTTTTGCTGTGTTGGCAGTGTTTTGCCGTGAAATCCGCTAAAAAACACGGAAAATCTGCGTAATTATGCGCAAAAGTGGGGGGGATATCCCCCCTCCTCATGAAATTTTCCGATAGCCCCCATATTATATATTATAAAATGCTATCTGTGCCCCTACAGTTGGGCAAGCATGAAAGGACAAGGACGGATAGACGGACGGATGGATGGACGGATGTGAGACAGGCAGACAGACAGACAGACAGACAGGCGCACGCACGCACACTAGTGCTGTCGTGATTACCTTTCTTGTAATTACAGGTCTCAATGCTTCAGTTAAAGAAAGTAGGAGGAGGTCCCAGTCAGAGGACAAAACCTGTCACACAATATTAATTGTTTTAACTTGTTAACTGAATGTCATTTTCAGTTTTAAATGTGCCCTCAAGGTATTGGTCTCAGGGTGAGAAACAGCTTTCATGTTAGCAGCATAACCTTAACCAGGCTGCAGGGAAAACCGCTATGATTTTTGTAACACATCCAACAGCTCTTTATTTTATTATTTTTTTCTCCAAAATTACTTTCTACTGACTGAAGAGAAAACATTTATGCACAAGCCTTGACATGGGCCTCAATTATTCCAAAAATGTTTATTTTCACATGCTCGCCCAGTCAGAGTTTGCTAAAATGCTATGATTGGGGGAAAATAGCGAGGTTCTGACAAGGGGCAGGAAAATAGAAATGCTTTCTCTGAAACGTAAATGACATAATCAAGCAATTCATCTAAAGAAGGATCCACCCACATACTGTGCATTAGGGCTTATATAATACATCATTTTACCTCAAACATGAAACATAATTAGGGAAAGAAAATGCAAAGAGTGCAGTCTCTTGTGTGAGTGATTAGGAACATTATAACAAATATTTATGCTGTACTATGTACAGCATAAATATTACAACAAATACAGACAGAGAGATGTACAGCATACCTATTATGGCTCAAATTTGACCTTAACCTTTGAAAAGAAAAGAAAATGAATCACGTCGATCCACATGGGAATATGATCTTGGACTTAATTTGGCCACCCTGTGTGATGCCAGTCATCAATGACGTATCTGCAATGATTGATTGATTGATTGATTGATTGATTGATTGATTGAAAAATGTATTAACAGTTTGCAGAATTACAGTACATTTCAAGCACAAACTCAATACAAAGGCTGTTAACTGTGAGTGGACGACCCAATTAAGCATTACACACAAAAACATTTAGAGACGTACAAATAGACACTTCTATATAGACAAAGGACAGAACAGGAATTCATCATAGATATGTGGGGGATTCCCCAAAGATATGTGGGGGAAGGCAGTAGAGCTGCCTGGGAATCCCCAGCTCCCCCGGGGTGTCCTTAAGTGTCCTTAAGCAAGACCCTAACTGCTCCTGATGAGCAGACTGGTGGCTCCCATGCATGCCTCTGCATCGGGGTGTGTGAAGGCATGTGTGACTGGGTGAATCTAATGGTAATATTTAGCTCTGCTTCTCTTCTCAGTGCAGGTTTTCCTCACCGGGCAGACCCAGCCCTTGGCGAGCAAGGGTGTACCCTTTGGATAAAGACGCTATATAATTTATATTAATGCACCATTCACCATTTACATAACTATAATATGTATGACTCCAATTGTTGGCAAGGTTTCAGCCCGATCAGAGCCCCATTGAATTATTTTATACATTTAAGTAAAAATATTATATGTTTTTGTATGAGAGATTAAGCTCCCAATAAACCCACATACACAGAAGCACACACAGAACAACCTGGGCAGTGGGCGGCAGTGGCTCTTGGGGAGAGTGGCTGGAACCGTGAGGTTCCCAGTTCGATCCCGGGCTCCCCTAGAGTGTCGAAGTGTGCTTGAGCAAGACGCTGGTGCCTTGCATGGTTTCCTCTGCCATCGGTGTATGAATATGTGTATTGTGAATGGGTGAATGTAATGCACAATCTATGTAAAGCGCTATATACTGTAAATGCACCATTTACCATTTAACCCACTTATAAACGGGTAGCCTCCTGCAGAGCAATGGAGCATTTACACTGGAGTTCCTGACCTGACTTTACCCCTAACTCATCTGCCAAGTTTAATCTAAATTGGATTCACGCTGTCTGAGTTATCCCTGTGACAAACAAACAGACAGATGCTGGCAATTACAATACAGCCACTCCAGTAGGCGCGGGTGTACTGACACTTCGCTTTGCACCAAAGATCCCAAAGAATGGGGTGAAGTTGACAGAAGCAAAGAGCAAAGAGATCTTGATTGTTGTTGAACAAAAATCTTAACATCGATAGTGACTGCACAAAGCAACACAGCTCAGCTGCACAAGAGATTGCCCCATTCAGTAATCTAGTAGAAGTCTGTATCCATAACAGCCCCTTCATCTCCACAACAGAGAGAAGTGTGGAGTGTAACTGTGTGGACACGGTTTGACTCTTCCTCTATCTCTTTCTCTATCTCTATCTCTCTTTCTTTTTCTTTCTCACTGCTGACTGATGCACACGTTATGCCCTCCGGCGATACAAGCAGCTGTGTGCATCTATATGACAGATGAGTATGGCAGAGGTGGTGGTAGTGGAGAGCATTTTCTTTGTGGGACCACTTTGCTGTATGCAGCTGGTTCAAAACTAACAGCACACACATTTCATACACTATACAGTGGCATTAGCTCATGGATGTATTATAAGAGTTACAATTGAGTGCTACAGACGAAAAACAGTTAAAGTCCAAATTTTATTCTGACCCCTCCATGTAAAGGCCTCGTTGTCCTGACCCCTTATCCTTCATTTATACATTATGGATAATTAGTGTGGACTTAAACTGTTTTTCGTCTGTAGTACTCATGAAATGTTGCCGCGGCCACATGTGCTCATGTGGATGTTTGTAGCATACCAAGAGATTTGAAATACCAGTTGCTTGCAGAGCATACTGTAATTATGCATGAGAAACAATAATGCAAATGACTTCATGGCTTGACATTTTTATAGTTGCCATAATGGAAACGATAGCCTTTTTAAAGTTATGTAATGTCTTGAACTATTTTGGCTGCTTTCACTAATTCTGTCACTATTTTACACAACAAATAATGAGTTATGAGGATCATAATGATACCAATACCAGATGATATAGCATCCTGTCAGGATACCACAGTCAAACTGTGCGGGTGATTGGCTGGTGGATGAGTTAATTTCCTTCCCCCAAGGGTAGAGTATAGTATTATTTTGGGGTTTGATTAAAAGTACAAAGGAGTCCCAACTTCAGAGGCAGCATGAGTAGTAACCTATATACCTAATGCTCGAGATCGACGATATGCACGTGTTTGAGCTGAGACAAAACGTCCTCATCCTTTGTCTGAGGCTGCGCTAGAGCAGGGGTTCTCAACCCGTGGGTCGCGACCCCTCGGGGGGTCGCCAAATTATTTTGAGGGGTCCCCAAATTATTTTTAAAAAAAAGGAAAAAAAAGGTTTTTTTTTAATCATTTTTTTAATGAATGGCTGGAAAATGGAAATGAAGAGTTTACATAGTACATGCATAAACTTTCCTTAATGATTATATCTGGTTTCAGTATTAATTTATGATTTGTATTGGGGGTGGGGAGGGGCTGGGGACCCCCGGAAATGCTTTGGCCATGTCTCGCGACCCCCGGGGGGTCGCGAGACATGGCCAAAGCATTTCCGGGGGTCCCCAGCCAAAAACGTTGAGAATCCCTGCGCTAGAGCAATGTGGGTCACCCCTGGTGTGTTAAACTTTTTCGCATGTGGTTCTTTTGGCCTCAGGTATGAATGAAATTGCTGCCCTGGGTGTTTGACAGCGAAGATGATGTACAGCGATCCATTGCCATCATTCACACACCAACATACTTATTACAAGCACACGACATGACCTTGTTCCCTACATCTCCATGATAGACTGGAGAGTATATATACCTGTAGGCATGAGAGCATATAGTTTACATAGGCTGTAATGGGTTTGGTATTTCAAATACTGAAACCATCTCGTATTGTGAGCTGGTATAGATCTGCTATTTGACTTTTTGTGTATGTAACAACAAGCCCAAGCGGGTGCAAGGTTGAAAGTGGTTAACAACCCATTTTGGGCGGGAACCCCTTTTGGTGTTAGCATTATGTTGTGCTTTAGCTATTGAAAAATAGCAGATCTACAAGCTCATAGCGCGCCACCGAGTGGCGCGCTACGAGCTTGTAGGTCTGCTATTTTTTTTAAATCGTGAAAATATTTATTTCAGAAAACTGGAGGATTTAGAAGATTTTTTTAAAATTTTGAGGTCAGGCCTAAAGTGGTTAATCGTGTTGTGAGTTTGAAAGTTTTAAGTTGGAACCACTGACGATGAGTGAGACGAGATGGTGAGTGAGGATGCACTGATCTCACTGCATCATGATACACTGTTAAAACACTGATCTCACTGCATCATGATACACTGTTAAAACACTGATCTCACTGCATCATGATACACTGTTAAAACACTGATCTCACTGCATCATGATACACTGTTAAAACACTGATCTCACTGCATCATGATACACTGTTAAAACCTGATCTCACTGCATCATGATACACTGTTAAAACCTGATCTCACTGCATCATGATACACTGTTAAAACCTGTATCGGTGTATTATTACAATTACAATGTAGTGCTGGGCACTCACCTTTAATCTGAATCTTACTAAATGTCTTTCAGTACTAGTAGAATGCTGAATGAGAGTAATATGTATATTCTGATGTCTGTTTTAGATGTTACAATTGCCCCTTGCAATGCATTGCATAGGAGGTCCATTTGTCCCTGAATAATGCGTGCCCCCTGCCCTGCACTGCTCTGTAAAGGAGGTAAATGTGTCCCTGTACTGTACTGTACTGTACTGTACTGTACTGTACTGTACTGTACAGTACTGTACTGTACTGTACTGTACTGTACTGTACTGTACTGTACTGTACTGTACTGTACTGTACTGTATATTTATGTCACAATGTGAGTTTCATTATGTTCCTGCATGGTTGTCATCAAGTTCCTGTACATCTATTATACTTGGCAATAAAGTGATTATTTATGATTGTTGTTTTTGCACTTTGGTATTTACACTAGTGAGTGGCAAAATGTCAGGCTCTTGCATTCCACTCAGACACACAGCTGGGATGCTGTTTTGCAGGTCGCTGTGGTGACGGCGGGGAATGAGAGTGAGCGATCAAGAAGGACGAGAGGGGAGTCAAAGGGAGAGCAAGCCTTTCTTTCATCGGGTCAAACACACATTGACATCTATTCAAGTTGTTCCTCTCTCCAGCTTTGACAACTCGTCGACATGTATTGAGTTTCCCAACATGTTTTGTCTTCCAGAAAATCCACCTACATTATATTGTATCATGTATAGATCATCAAATGTTCCTTTCTTCTTGCAAACTCAATGAGGACTGGGCCGTTTTATCACTAGGTGTTTTTTTTTTATCCAAAGCTTTGTGCAGTGCATGTCATGACCTTTTTCCGAATGTGTGTCTAGAAGTGAGACACAAATCGAAATAGAAGAATTTTATTGACCTAAGTACGGTTCAAGAGTTATATGCCAAAACGTGAATCTGCCTGTTCTTGTGCCACAATGTTGCCAATTTGAATATGGAGTATGGTCATACGTGACTCATGTCATGATGGAGAAAATCATGTTTCTGCAATAAACAGTGACATTTGTAGCTTTTGTGGCGACACCTGAACTAGGTGGAAGATAAATCACGTTTTGCTTTTCATTACTTTGGAGGCCTCTCAATGCCTGATTCCCATGTGGGGTACATTGAATTTGAATGCTGGGTTCATGATTAGACAATTATTTCTATCCTTTTTTCCTCCTCAATTTAGTCATTATTCCAATTAATTCCTTCACACACCTTTTCTCCTAGATACCCTATCCAAAGAACATTTTATTTATTCATTCAGTCAAAGAAGAATTCTTGAACATTTTCGGATGTCTCCATCGTTACTTTAGACATCTGGAGACTGGAAGTCTTACCTTACAGATGTGATTATCCTCAAGGCACCAACCTGACACCATACTACAGTATTTTGGCAGACTATTTTACAATTGAAACTCTGGCGCCATCTGCTGGCTGAGATATACTAAAACTGCTCCTTGCTCATGCATGATTCGTTTTTTGACAAATATTGTATTTTATTGATTGATAAAATACTTTATTAACAATTTGCAATTAGTAGCCTACAGAGGTACGATTTACAATTTAAATTTACACAAAAATTCCTAGGGTTTTTTTCCCATTGTAGTCCTGTGACATACAATAATAAAGCATATGGACAGTAAACATGGGGGGGGGGGGGGGGGGGGGGGCATTTAATTTCTATGACCATTGAAACCTGTACATGTCATGTCAATAAGCATCCTTTTTGTTATATATCTCTGCTGTCGGGAAGAAACCACTTAACTCCAAAATGTTAATTTTTCAGGAAATGAAAAATATAAATAGCAATACTGCCTCATCAAAGTTGGTGGTGTGAATTTATATATTGTCAATAACTTCCATGAGAGGGAGAGAGGTGGTGGCGTTAGACAGTTTGAGGGTCCAATGGAGTTAAGAGGTTTTGTCCCCACAAGTGTTTTAACGAATACGAGACGGCTCGCCCCTTTTCCAACTCGCCCAAAGCGGCGAAGATCGGTCGCCTCAACGGGAAGAGCGGTCGCCCCAACGGGAAGAGCGGTCGCCCCCAACGCACGGAGAATTCGCCCCCAAAAGTCCGGAGAAGTCGCCCCAACAAAGAGAGAGAGAGATTTTTACATGTAGCTGTTATGTCTCACTGCTGTTCTCACAGCTGTTTGATTGTGCTGCGCTCTTGCATATTCCTGTGTTGTTTGTGATGATTGGGGGGATTATCTGGGATCGACTACTTCAGTCTTGACATACAACATGATGTGTGAAGAAGAGTTGTGTTTAAGCTGTCATGGTCCACTGATTCACAATGGTAGCCTACTTTTAAACAGAGAGAGAGAGAGATTTTTACCTGTACTATATTTGTACATCTACTTTGAGATTTTTCCTGTACTTTTAAACAGAGAGAGGGGGGGGGGGGGGGGGGGTATGTGTCTAGTTATAGTGAGAGTGGAGGGGGCCCAAGGGGGGTCATCAGCCTCTTTTGTTTGAGTGTGCTGGGTCGTTACTACAACAAGAACAACAACAACAGATCAACTGTAGGAATGTAACCATTTATTTGAGAGAAATAATATATACAGATGCCACTTTAAAAAATAGTTGAACAAAAAATATATATACAACGCTTCTTCAATACTAGAAGAAAAAAAGTTGAACAAAAATATATATACACAACGCTACTTCAATACTAGCAGCAAAAAAAGTTGAACAAAAATATATATACAATGGGGCGAGATATCCACGCTGTGGGGCGAGCTGTCCACACTATGGGGGCGGGCTCTCCACGGCTCGGGGCGAGCCGTCATCACTTTTCGAAATTCTGTGGCGAGCCGTCTTCACTTTTCGAAATTCTGTGGCGAGCCGTCTTCACTTTTCGCGAGGGAGAGTTGGAAAAGGGGCGAGTCGACCTGGTACCGTTTTAACTACTTTCCATTGGTTCAATATTTTCTAAACAACACACATACGTAAAGGGTGTTCAACAGCACTGATTTATGCCAAAACCTCAAAAATTGAGTTAGGAGGTTTCCTCCCGACAATTATATTATCATCATCAAAACATTTAGATAGACGCTGCAGTGCAGCTGCAAATAAGTTAAAAAATAATACAAGTAAAGAAATAAAATGGTATTCAGTTCAGACCATAGATTTTCACCTGGACAAACCCGTTTTAAGTCCCAAAAAGTCTACACAAGCGTTGGTCGGCTAACAAAGCGTTGCGGATGCGAGTTGATGCGAGTATTGACAATTTTCGGCCTGTGTTGGAGAAGGTTGGGATTGAGCAGTACTCCTTTGTAGGTGATGTTGTTACAGTCCGGGCATTGAAGACTAGACTGCATGGTCTCTCTGGTGCATACCCTCATTGTCTGGACTGATGCCTTCACACTGGAAGATAAATGACGGTCAATTAGTTATCAACCACCTCATAAATCAATCAATCAACCAACCAGTCAGTCGGTCGGTCGGTCGGTCGGTCGGTCGGTCGGTCGGTCGGTCGGTCGGTCGGTCGGTCAGTCAGTCAGTCAGTCAGTCAGTCAGTCAGTCAGTCAGTCAGTCAGTCAGTCAGTCAGTCAGTCAGTCAGTCAGTCAGTCAGTCAGTCAGTCAGTCTGTCTGTCTGTTTAGCGTATTGTGCTTTCTCTGCTTAACAGAAGGTTAAGGCATTTCCACCAGATTCAGATTCATAGTTCATACTCACTAGGAGCTAGTGCCCACTAGGTGGGACATGGAGATGAAGGGATGCTCCAACGCTTCGCTGGGCCCAAGCCTCTGCTTGGCATCCAGGTGAAGCATGTTCTTCAGCAGGACCATGAAGACTATCATGTCCATGACTTCGTCTTCTGCCATCTCTGGGCCAACCTGGGTTTTAAAACAGGCTTAATTAGGTACAACTCAGCGAAAACAACATCTTGGCTTAATGCATTTAACCCACTCAGCCTTCGCTTCTACATTAAAGCAAAGATCGCACCTACCTTCATCATGTCATCCAGAGAGCTGAAGTTGTAGCCCCTGCCATCTGTATGTTTGACACCTGTTTCACAGTAATACTGCTTTGGTGTCTATAAAAAAGGAGGGGACAATTAGAATAAATTATTAGATGCATTTTACCCACTTTGTTTGATTTAGAAATTAAAGATTCATGATGATACATTTATGGGACATTTTTATTTGACAAACTTGGCCAAAGCAGTGGTGATGATGGTGGTGGCTGGTGGGTGTATGCTTGCTTTGAGAATTACCTTAAGTGTCCATACATAATCCCATATGTAGAACATTGGGGTGTGCAGTCCTGCATCCAACAGGTATTGCGGCGGCATGCCCTGTACCAAGATAATGAATCTCATCTAAAGAAACAACAAAGAATCAAATCAGGTTGAGTGATAACGTAACAATCTTAACTCACTAAGACCAACATGGAATCTTTTTCAATTTATGAAGAGTACAGTACTGTATATGGAGGCCTCAGTACTACATATACACAGCGTAGGGTTGGGGTTAAGATTGGCGTAAGATGCTCACCACATCGTATTCACAGCGACCCGGGTAAAGATGTTGCCCCATAACCAAAGCTGCCATGATGCAGCCCAGTGACCATGTGTCAATTTCATGGGAAATTGGGAGGCCCAGCAAAACCTCTGGTGATCTAAAGGTATAGGAGAAAAACAATATCCCATGAGAAATGGTACCATCTCTGTGGTCAATATACAATATGGAATATGAGTGTTGTTTTTTTGTTTTCGTTTGGTTATTGAAAATAAAATGTTTGACATTTTTATTTTGATCATTTAGGTTATCCAGGAACAGGCAACAGATGATGTTTTACATGTTTCTGATTAGATTATGCATATCATAAAATATAAAAAATGAATGACTTCTCATGGCTGTATACTGATCATCATGCACAGTAGGCCTACTGTATTGTGTCAATGCACAGAACAATTCAGGATGCTCAGAATCCACCTTGCAAGGTGGTGCTCACTGCATCATTATTACTATCATTATTGCTATTATGTTCAGTGCATTGAAACAAACTGCCAACTGCGTAATAAACATTCTATATTTGTATAGGCTACATTTGAAATAAGCAGTGTATACTAACACAATTATACTGCACTGCCATGCAGTATTCATGAATTGCGTGCTTTGAGTTGAGTTGAGGTTCTTACCTGTAAGAACGAGTCTGCATTTTAAGTCCTTGGGCTTTTTCAGCCTCGGAAGCGGTTATGGCTAGGCCAAAGTCGATGAGTTTAACCTTGAAGGGTTGCTCTTTCTGATTAACCAGCATGACATTTTCTGGTTTGATGTCGCTATGGATAATACGTGCCTCCTTCAGAGCTTTGAGTGCCACGAGAAGCTGTAAATATTCATAGAAATAAAGACCATCATAAATATATTTAATGATGTGAAATCATATTAAACTGGTTATTTTTGTCTCTAAGTGTTGCTTGGTGATTTAAGCATGAATATGCTGTGGTGCAGTCATGGTCATTCAAATACAGGTAACAACACTGATTTGTCACAATTCAAGGTTCAAGGTTTCTTTATTGTTAGGCTACATCTTGTGATAGTCTACATGAGAATAATACAATTGTTATACCCATACACAAGTTATAACAGTAACAATAAAGAAACATTGAACCTTGAACGGGTGTCCTGAATGTACCTGTTGTATGATGGGCCTCGTCTCCATCACAGAGAATGGCCTGAAGTCTCTCATCTTCATTAAGTCAAAAAGACTCATGTCAAGCATCTCAAAGACCAGACAAAAAAGTCCTTCGTGCAAAAAGTAGTGGTGGAATTGCACAAGGTTATCTCGGTTCAGACGGCGCACTTTCATCAGCATGGCCACCTGGTGATAGAATTATGATTTCCATTTAAAGACAATTAGTCATGTTATTATTATTGCATTATTGTTATTATTATTATAGCCCCTAGAGAATGTAATAAATCCACAAGCTCATAGCGTGCCACCGAGTGGCGCGCTATGAGCTTGTAGATCTGCTATTTTTCAATAGCTAAAGCATAACATAATGCTAACACCAAAAGGGGTTCCCGACCAAAATAGGTTTAAAAAATAATATTGAACATTTTGTAAACTTACCTCTCTATACTCAGTATAACCACCTTTCCCAGGAGATATCTTCAGTATCTTGATAGCCACAGTTTCCCGTGTGTATATGTCAACACACTTGAGAACTTTCCCAAAAGATCCCTTCCCGACTAAACTGTGCATTGCGTACCGTCTGTTGAGTAGAGACGTCATCTCAAAGTAAAATCAAAGTATGTTGCGTGTCTGCATTATATAGCATCAAACTCAGGTATCAGTATCAACCTGAACCTGATTGGTCCGTGTTAGTTTTGGCTGAAACTAAACAAGGGAAAGGGGGATTTGCATGGATGCAAGGAAGGCCTCTGGCTGTGGTGTGTGAATGGATAGGCCTACACCTACATAAAGTGCTTAGGCTAAAGGGGGAGCTATGAAGACCAGCCATTCAACATTTGTTTGAGATTTTAATTCATTCAATTTTAAATATTACAGACTTTGAACTGTCTGGAACAGAAGGAATATGAAACAGTTAAAGGAGAATTCCATGCTAGAAGGCCTTCTTACCTTTATTTGTAGTCCCCACCAAAGAGGTCCAGGTGTTATTTGGGCAAAAGTGCTGCTGATTTTTGAGCGATGGAAATAAGCGAATTAGCTAGCACAACAACCCAATGCCCCATTCAATGCAATTCAATTAAATTCATTGAGGGCTTATGGTAGGGGAAATAGCCAATAATGCGCTTTTGCACAAAATAACACCTGGACCTCGATGGTGGGGACGTAACATCTACAAATAAAGGTAAGAAAGCCTTCTTGTCTGAAATTCTCCTTTAAGGTAACTATTGGGTAAAGTGTCTTCTAATGAACATCCACAAAAGGTGCAGGGGGTCCATAGAAGGGAATAGGCCTGGCTTGCTGGCTATAGCCAAATTAGCCATGATGCTTGTGTTTGAAAAGTACAGGGGATCCATATTAGGGAATATTAGGCATGATGTTGTTCTTGGCTTGCTTACTGTAAATCGCCCTGGATTAATTTAAGAGTGTCTGCAAAATGCCTAAATTGTAAATTGTCAATCTAGGACAGAACTACAGTAATGAAAATGAAAATGTATGACTTTCTATAAAATAAAATATGTACACACACACACACGCACGCACACACAGGCAGAAACACGCACATGCACGCACACGCGCGCATGCACGCACGCACGCACACACACACACACACACACACAAATAGAGGGCGCGTCATTCTAGGAGAAACTGCATGTAACCCAACAAGACTGGCACAAATTAACACATTTGGCCTTGTTGCATAATAATGACACGTGTATCTTTAGGGGGAGTTTCTCTGTCCTATCCTAATTAAGGCACATTTTCAAGAAGAAAACAAATGGGAAAATAAAAATAAATACAAAACACTGTTAGGGGAAAACCATAGCAGCTATGCAATTATGTCTCACTCTGCAACTCTCAATTATGACAATTATGGAAACGGGTATCACTGCAGTATGAATCAGCTCGCTAACGCGAATGTATAACGTGTGAGATATATGAGAGAGAGAGAGAGAAAGAGAGAGATAGAGATAATAGAGTTATATATCCATAATATAGCGCGAGAGAGAGAGGCAGTGAGATGAATGCGCCGGTGAAACGTTACGTTAGTCCATTATCTATTCTATCCCCTTTATTTTGACCTTGTTTATGGTGAGAAGCCTACTTGTTCACACAACAAGTACTCAAGTAGGCTTAATAAATCCTAACCCTGAAACATGAATAAATCCCATTTTGGCGAACTGAAAGAGCTCTAGCACTGTGTGCACTAAACACTCAAACACCAACTTTATACACTTGATACAGATCTAATATGTAGGGCTTGTAGGCCATCACAATCACAATGACGCTGGTAGCCGTGACAGTCTACCGTGACGTCAGCCTTGCATTCCCTATTTAATACTTTCTCTTTATGTTGTAAATGTAATGTGCCAGCACTGTTTTGGGCTTGTCCCTAGTATTAAAGTAACCCAGACTTTTTAAATAGTGAAATTAGTTGTATGCATTTTCTCTCAGTAACTCACAGTCAGAGCATGCGCATGCGCAGACCACCGCCAGCCTTTGACAGTCAGTAGAGACGCAAAGATGGCGACCTCCACTGCCCGCTGCACGGCACTTTGGCTGGTGACAGCAGTGTCTTCTTGTGCACGCCGTCGGGCTTGTTTGCTGTCTGTCCGAGCAAGACACGGAGATGCCAACGCCACGACGATACTGCGGTCGCAGCCATGCCGGACAGCGGGCAGCCATAGCTCCTGGATACTCAGAAATTCCGTGACATTGCACCCATTAACAGGTGACAACAAGAGCAGGAGAGAGAGAGGCTTCCCTTTAAAAGTTGAAAAACCAACGTCAGCTCGAGCTGGTATTATTGTTTATCAGTTTGAATGGTTAATTAACAATTTACCATTCATTTATCCTGCGTTGTGTATTATTATTATTTTGTAATGACCATGACATTGACTTGAAAGCAGATCAACGACATCTTCAAGTTCAGCAAGTTCAGTAGCCTTGATGCTGTATGTATGATGAAACATGCAGTCCTGACTGTAATGCAATAGACAAACACGTGCTTAAATGTGTGTTAATGGTTTGATTTCAATTCCCAACGCATGCGTTTAACATATAAGCATTTACACAACTTCTGCCACTGTGGAAATTACACGTAGGTATTTTGTATAGTTAGCTTAGCTAGCCATGTAACTGCAAATACTGGAGAGATATCTTCAGTAAGTATTATATAGGAAGTTTGTTTCTGTTAAAATTAACATCAATATCTAAATATTGAATCAAGCCTCTTAAAAACGAAGTCCAGATCATCCAGGCGCATGCTTTCGTGCATGTAGTATGTGTGTGTATTCATTCATGAGGGGTGTTGGCACAAGCTCTTCCAGGTGAGAGGGATTATGTTTATTAAGGAGCCCACTGGCATGGGATGAAACTGGCTCTGCCCTAACCCCTTTGTCTTCTTAAAGTGAAATGCAAACAATGTCCTGCAGGGACATATCAACACTGTTATAAATTCACCTGTCCTGCAGGGAGATATCAACATGTCATCACCGGTCGTTCCTTCCACACCAGCAGCAGTGCCATGGCAAGCAACCAGGACTTCTATGAAGTCTTGGGAGTTCCGCGATCCGCATCACAGAAGGAGATTAAGAAGGCCTACTACCAGGTCAGAGTCACAGTTATTCAAGGACATTAAAGTAGTGCCTAAATATTTTAAATTAATCTCTCGACACTCGACAGTAAGCACCAATTATGGAACACTGCAAAGAGAGAGAGATATAATGGTACAATAGGAGACCAGAAGATGCAGACAACAGATCAAGTGATGTGTATTTGCTGACTGCGCCAACCAGAAACTAGCATTATTTGGAGGTGGAGAGTGCTTTTCAGTATCTGTAGTAATCTCATGTTCTGTCACTATATGCCATCTTGTTGATTGTCTCCACCAGGCCGAAGGCATGGGGAGAGAGTATGTTTTGCACTCCGTCCGTGTGTGTGTCCTTCCTTCCTTCCTTCCGTCCGTCCGTTATCAGCTAATCTCCGGTACCGTTGGCCCGATCCATGCCAAACTTTGCACACACACTCCATGGATGCCAACGACGAACCTCTGCCCAAAATATTCCTCAACGGCCTGTTATAGCGCCACCATGAGGCCGATTTAGGCAAAACACATTTCTGTAGATTACTCGTACACATTTTATCCATACATCACACAATTCGGTATACACTATCGCCATAGTCATGTGATCAACACAGATCTGCACAATGTCCCATCTTCCATCCTGATTGGCTAATATTGGCTTCCAAAGCTCACATGATTGGTCCGTTTCGAACAAAATGCCACAAATCACAAACAGTGTGCACATTTCCACTAAGCCAAGGACGACATGCCACTCATTATTTTCCAAATCAGCCTCATGGTGGCGCTATAACAGGCCAATTCCTGTTTTTAGCTATAACTTCATCAATCTGTATACAACTTATGTATGCGCACTCCCTAGAGGCCATGGAAAAACATTGTCCCTGCATCCCTCCACATCTGCCGGTTATAGCGCCACCATGAGGCCGATTTCTGCTAAACACATTGCTTATGTTAGTCGCACAGATTTCATCCAAATCTCACGCAAATCGGTACACATGATCTCTGTAGTCATGTGATCAAGACGAGTCTGTTGGATTTATCAGATTCTACACTGATTGGCTAACATTGCCTTCTAAAGTTTTCAGGAGTGGCCCGTTTCGTTCAAAATGCTGCACATGTCCTGCTCATCCAGAATTCTATCCTCAGACATGCTATGAGTGATCTGGCTCTGCATTTCCTCAACAAAATGAAGAAAATTGTTGCAAAAAACAAACAAACAAAAAAACATGTTTATATTACTCCTAAACATTTTGCCAAACATCTCACACACTCCTATCCTCCTGGTGGAGACCTGTGCCCAGAAGGGCACTTTTTCTAGTTTGTCTTGGTCCTGTCAGAAAACAAATTGATGAAAGCCAGATGTAGGCATCGCATGGCGAGCTGCTTGTGATCTTGTAGATCTGCTCCTGTATAAGTGACACCATCGTATGAAAGGATTTAACCACTTAAACCATAAACCTTTGTTGACCTACAGTAGGTATTTTTTCCCTAGTCCAGAATCTCCGGAACAAATTTCTTCAACAAAAAAAGTGTTGTCGTCAAATTTTCACCACAGAATAGGAATGCTATTGACTTGTTCAAGTTGTTAAAATAGTTCAAATAAGCATAAAGTTTTTCCCCCACTACTGAAACAGTATGTATCATTGTGTAATACCTATGTTATTATTATTTTTTGATTGACCATCTGCAGCTGGCAAAGAAGTACCACCCTGACACTAACCCAGATGACCCTGGAGCCAAAGAGAAGTTTGCCACGCTAGCGGAAGCATATGAGGTGCACATCGCCATACACAACACTGCCAAGAACAACATGTCTTTTTTACAGATCATTTTAAATGATCATGGATCTGGTACATGATGGCATCCTCCAATTCATTACCCAGCATTTCAGAACTGAAAACAATGAATACTGGCATTTGGCACACAGAAATGTATCTATACTTGTGTGGAAACTTTGTTTGCAAAAACACATTTTGTAAGATCAATGTTTCTTGACTAATAGAGTACTAGTTTGACCTTTTTTTTAATTCACGTAGCATGAGACAATTGCAAAGTTCAGACAGAACTTATTTTTCAGCTTTACGGCCAAGCTACACCAGGCTTTTCTCGTGCGTTTACCCTAAACGCGCGGCCCGCGCGTGCGTTTTTTAAAATAGGACTGGACCTGTGCACTTAAGCCCCTTCAACTGATCCAAAATGCCGCAGCCCGCTTGGTCTTCAACCAGCCAAAATTCTCACATGTCACCCCCCTTCTCCGCTCCCTCCATTGGCTCCCGGTCGCTGCCCGCACAGAATACAAAACTCTGATGCTGGCATTCAAAGCAACCAAAGGCACAAGTATGATCGTACCCTACAAACCCTCCCGCTCACTCAGATCAGCCAACGCAGGGAAGCTGGAGGTACCTTCACTAAAAACGCCGGGACAACGCTCCACACGTCCCAAACTCTTCTCCCTTCTGGCTCCAAAACTATGGAATGCACTTCCCATCACAGTCAGAACTGCAGCCTCACTCCCAATCTTCCGCTGTAGTCTGAAAACCCACCTCTTCAGACTCCACCATGGCCCGTAGCACTTGCCCTAGCCTAGCCCCTTAGATAGCACATTATGTAGACTTAGATAGTATTTTAAACAGACTTATAGCTTGTTACGTAGACAGCTCTAGAATTGCACTTTATGTAGTCATAGCACTTTATAGTACACATGTATAATATATTATATAGTATAGTATGTATAGTTTACATAGATACTCCACTGTTACGTTCTTAGTTTACGCATGATTCAAAACTACTTTTTATATATGTGATGTATGCCATGCTTTTGTTATTGCTTAATGTAAGTCGCTCTGGATTAAGAGCGTCTGCTAAATGCCTAAATTGTAAATTGTAAATTGACCTAAATTAAACGCACGCACGGGGGTAAACGCGCGCCTTTTGTGCGCGAAAAGCCTGGTGTAGCTTGGCCGTTAGACATTCTATACCGTGGCAAGCACAATAACCTCCACATTTATGGACTCAAACCATGGAAGGTCCCTCAGAACTTACAGTATATTGTGTGCTCCTGTGAATCGGTCACAAGTAAACAATGTTTCTGAACCATTACGATGTACTTACTGTGTTGGAAAGTAACTAATTAGATGTACTTGTACTGTACTTTTACTTTACTTCAGTATTTCCTAATTACTCCACTACAATTAATATTATACATTTTTGAATTCCGGACTATTATTAAAAAAAAGGAAAGGCAAAATGTGAATACCTTTTCCACCACTGATGTACATATTCAGGTACTGAGCGATGAACTAAAGAGGAAGCAGTTCGACACGTACGGGGCAGCAGGCTTCGACCCCAGCCGTGGCAGCGGCCCTGGGGCCGGCCAGCAGCAGCAGTACTACAGGGCCGGAGGCCCCAACGTAGACCCGGAGGAACTCTTCAGAAAGATCTTTGGGGAGTTCACAGCAGGCAAGGGCTTCGGAGACTTCAGCAGCATGTTTGAACAAAGGCCCGAGGTCAGAACAGCCATGATTCTTTTTTTATCATACTGTCTAATACACTTTCCCAAAACAGTCAGTTGAATATAACTTGGTAAGAATTAATAGATGCATTCAGTGACGTAGAGTCTGTGGGCCGGGGGGCCAGGGCCCCCATGAGGAATATGAAAACTATTCGTCCCTGGATGCATTCATTGTCGACCATCTTATTATCCAACCATGTCCATTCTCACTCTACCTCCTTTTCTTCCCTTAGTTTGTGATGGAGCTGACCTTTTCCCAAGCAGCGAAGGGTGTGTCCAAAGAAATGACGGTGAACCTGGAAGACGCCTGTCCTCGGTGTGATGGGAAGGGCAGTGAGCCGGGCACCAAGGTGTCACATTGTAACTACTGTAACGGCACTGGCATGGTGAGTTAACCACTTAACAGTAAATCCTATATGTATACTTACTTAGTTAACCAGTGTCCTCTTTACTAGGTTTTCTAGTATTTCTCTCTACACCAAATTTATTCTCAGAAATTCTACAAGCCCTCAACGCATTGCAACGTGACACACATTGAGAGCATATTTCACTGAATAGGGATGGTTCAGGTGATGTTAAGCCTGATTTATACATTGTATGAGGATTTCACTCGCTGACAATAGCAGACGAAGGCTGAGTCTCTCCCAAAAAACATTTATTTTCACTTGTAGCTGATGGAAAATTAACCTGGTGTACAGGTGATATTTATTTTCAGAAAGCCGGCGGAAGAGACTTTTGAAACGGTTACCACTAGCACCAGTCTACCACTGAGCTCCTTTTCAAAATGCATCTCTGTTGACTTTCACATTTATCTAATATTGTACAGTATGTTATTCTGTTGTAATTAACAAACAATGGATTTATTCATTATGCCCACATTTACACCTACATTTGTATCATCCAGACAGAGTATTGTATAACTATAGAACGTCTGTTAATTGCTTTATTTTTTAGATTGAACATATGTTTATGTTTTGAGTCTTTTGACATTTCCCAAAATCATTAAAACATTACAGAACGTATCTGAATATTTTTTTTAATGATAAATCAATCTAATCAATTTAATGTCTTGTAGGAGTCAATCCACACGGGTCCCTTTATGATGCGCTCCCCATGTCGACGCTGTGGTGGGAGGGGCTCCATCATGATCACACCCTGCGTGTTGTGCCGAGGTTCAGGCCAATATAAGCAAAGGCAGACCGTCACTGTGCCTGTACCTGCCGGTATGTTGGGTTGTGTGTGTGTGTGTGTGTGTGTGTGCGTGCGTGTGCTCACGTATGCTCACCCCTCTGTAAGTGTTTATTCTGTGTCGTGTGTTAAATATTCAATCGTCTGATGTAATGAGATTGTATTTGATATCATCTTACAGGGGTTGAAGATGGTCAGACTGTCCGTATGTCTGTAGGGAAGAAAGAAATCCTCATCACATTCAGGGTGAGTTAGCGCTGGATTAAAAATGTAAAAAATTAAAAAGAAATTGCTACTACCTCTTTTACGATGCTTTGTTTAGGAGGTATTTGAGCAAATTACCCATTCCTGAATTGCCCCTGTTTGCTTGCATATGTGTTCCGTCCTTGGACAGGTCCAGAGGAGCCCAGTGTTCAGGCGGAGCGGGTTTGACATCCACTCTGACGTGCTCATCTCCGTGGCCCAGGCCATTCTGGGGGGCACAGCCAGGGCACAGGGCCTCCATGAAACCATCAACATAGCAGTGAGTTAGTAGTGCAAGTGTTCAGGCAGTCAGCCAGGACGGGAACCCCTTTTGGTGTTTTTACCAAAAGGGGTTCTTGTTCGTATGTACAGTACAGCATATAGCAACATAACATTTTTGTAATTCTTTGAATAAATATTTTGTGGGGATATTGTTACTATGTACAGTATATAGCGACATACCATTTTTGTAATTTTTGAATAAATATTTTAAGTTTTTCCAGAAAACTTTTTAGAATCATCCTCAGTCCTAAATGGGTTAACCACTTAAAATGTTTTAATGGACAACTCAGTAGGTGATCTACACACTCACAAGCTTGTAGATCTGCTAATTCCACAATGTTTAAAAATGTTTTTTCCTTTTAATGGCATTCACAAAAAGGTTAACAGGTTAAAGTATTAATCTACAGTAAATACTCTTATCTGGCCATGTGCAGCATGTCTGTCTCTGTTATGCTATTGTATCTATAGTGAAATATTTGCGTTGCTTACTGTTGATCAGCATCTGTGTATGATATACAGTAGTAATATCTATCTACGTCCCAGCTGTGGTCTAAACATTCGCTATGCCTGTCAGACACTTTTTCCCTTTGCAATGCTGCTTCCTTTTGTCTCTGCTTGATGTTTAAAGATGGACAGGCAACTGATGTTAGACAGTATATTTATATTATGTCATAGAATTAATTTCGGTTAATAATCGTTTTTTCATGCGTCGTTCTGTTTTGTCTCACTCCCCAGATCCCTGCAGGATGCCAAGCTGACCAGGTCATCCGGCTGCAGGGGAAAGGCATTCGAAAGATGAACAGTTACAGCTATGGTGATCATTCTGTTCACATCAAGATCAGAGTACCCAAGTAAGACATGTGCACACTTAACCTCTTTCAACCCTGGCGGTCCTATTTTTGGGCATGTTATTCTAGGTGACCGTTTTCAAAGATATTCAAAAAATAGCTGTCTTTTCTTGTGAGCTTATAGATCAGCTATTTACTGTATATCATTTGTCATACAATGAAGTACAGTATATCGGGCTTAAGTGGTTGATATAAGAGGTTTAGAGTGATGCTGTTTGTAGTCGTAGCAATTGGTTCCCCTCGTAAAATCTCAATGATTTTTAGAGGTATTTATGCAGATACAAATGTCTGTGGTTAACCTAAGACGAAGAGAGTTTCACGTTTTGTTCAATAAAATAAATGAATAATAAGATAAATTCAGCTATATCCACTTGCCCAAATGTGACCAAATGTGCTGACCTGGCTATGGCAGTTTTTAGCTTTATTATGGAAAATTGAGGTGCAAAGTCATTATCACATTATCACATGAGTGTCACTTTGTGTTATACTGTCCTTTTTATGGTGCGGTGAGAGAAGTGTTGTTTAATAATATAAACTATGTTAATATGATGGATATGAATGATGCACAACTTATTAACCGTTTATTTGAAAAATACTTATTTAAATTGGCAAATTATCTAGAGAAAGCATGGGACCTGAGGAAAAAGGCCATGTACAGCCAGTAAGAAATACGTATGCTAGTTACAGTGTTTTGTTTTATGTTTTGTTTTGTTTTGATTTATTGTATTTGTATTTATGTTGTATGCGATCAATAACATGCGATCAGCAGTATAAGTAAAGAACTATAAGTGTATAATTGTAACTTGTGTGAAAAGGTGTCATATAATCCCATGAGGGATGGGCCACAAGGTGGCATGACACTTAAATAAATAAAATCATTCAAAATCATTCAACACAGTGATATTAATGGTGGTAGCTCAGCAGATCTTGTTTATGCTGATACTCGACATCAGCTTATAACCATTAGGATGACTTACTCTCACTTAAAATGGTTAAAAATTGTACCATTGCCTGGTCTGCTCTGGTTCTGCTTCAGGAAGTTGACCCAGCGACAGCGCTCGCAGCTCCTGAGCTATGCCGAGGAGGAGACCGATGTTCAGGGTACTGTCAACGGAGTCGTTGTTCGTCCAGGTCAGACCACGTGCTCATCCCTCTTTCTGTCATAATACACACCTTAGTCTCGTGTAGTCAGACAACTATTCCACAATCTCTGAATATAGAGTCTGGAACTACACCTCCCGAAATCTCAGGAAGCTGGCATTTCCATTCACGAAAATATAATTTAAAATATATTTATATTTTATTTTTTATTTTTTGTTATTTCAATTATAGCAACAAGCTATAAATGCTTAGATGATTTCGATTTATATTAGGATACATTTTTGTGACTGTAAAGACGAAACGGAAGTGGGGAGGAGGCTTCACTTCCGCTTTATCACTTACTCATGATCAGAGCTTCCGTGCTCCAGACTGTAT
Organism: Electrona antarctica; assembly: GCF_951216825.1. Lineage (NCBI taxonomy): Eukaryota > Metazoa > Chordata > Actinopteri > Myctophiformes > Myctophidae > Electrona > Electrona antarctica. Next base: position 14,796,259 of record NC_136809.1, on the reverse strand, counting down.
GACGGAAGAATTTGAACATTGCGAGAGGCAACAGTCTGGCTACACGAGACTATACACACCTGGACTCAAATATTCTCTGTCACACGCTGGCATTCTGATCTCTCATATGTACACCATAATCATATTGTTTTCCCTTCCAGTGAATAACGATGTGATGTGCCGATCTCCAATTAGCCCTATATACCTGTACATAATACCGTACAACAAATTGTGAAAATAGACAACCGACAAGCTCACAAGGCATTGCATGGTGACACATTGTGAGCTTGCACTTAAGCTATTTTCACTATAAAATATTTTGAAATCTTTTAAAAGAAAAGAAAAAAACAAAATGGGGACACCAGGGTTAATTTTCGTGTTGTGTGATATGAATGCTATTTGAGAGACCTTTTTAAAATGTCTACACTGGACAAATTCCAACAAAAAACACTTGGAAACTCATGTGCACTGTGCACTACCTGATTATCGTTCTGAAGCGTGAAGCTTCAGTCTGCAGTCCACTCAGTGATCTGGGGCCAGGCTAAGTGTGTGACCAACCCGATCTCACCCAAACACTAACACGGATTGGCAATTCCTTACATTGTTCCACCATGTTTGGGTGAGATCGGCCTCGTGTGACTGTCTCAATACTAGTACTCTATTGCTCATGCAATGTGTGTTTGTGTCCAGGTGGGGGCAGCAGTGCCACAGGACAGAGCAGTGCCGAAGGGAATCAAGAGAAGCAACAGGAGGATGGCTTCTTCACTAAAATAAAGAAAATGTTTAGTTGACATCATAAAGGTGGGAGCCTTCAATGCGCCCACAACCATCATTTGAGTTGTTTTTTGTTTGTCTTGTTCTTTTCAGTGAGCAACAGTCAGTTGTAGTAGATTTATATGTTAAACATCAACATAAATGTATATAAAGAGTAAACTTACTATTGCTGATAATTTTACAATCTGGGCTGAATTTGTGGAGAGCACCTTATTGCTCTTATTATTTATTGTGTGCTGTAAGTACCTCTGTCTTCAGTCTAAGTCTAAGACAAGTAGAAAGACGAGACAAATCATGTGAATAAATCATTTAAACATTTCAGTTGTGTTGAAACTGTGTTTGTATTTGCTGTTTTCTCCTTCAGCAATATGGTAAATGAAGAACTGGGTCGAGCTGAAGAGGTGGTTCTATGCGTTGATGCATTCAGTCACACATTACAGCTATGGTTATCAAACAGACCACAAAGAAGCTGTGGTCAGCTTCTCACTCACTGGTCCAAAAGGGCTCCTGAAAGAGATGCAAGATGCATGGCAGTGGGATACCATGGGGATCAAGAAAACATGCTGGCGGCCCGTGGCGGGGCATCTAGGAGGTGTAGAGGTAAAACACTGGGCCAGATGCAGATTCATTGGGAATTTTCAAGCCGCTGTGTTGTATGGCTTCTTTAATGAACTTATGTCCTTTTTGGTTCCAAAAATATAAGTGCACCATTACTTCAAATGTGACACTGAAAATGCCTGATGAAATTTGATTGTGTTAAAGTATGTGAATACCAGTGTCAGATTAAGTAAATGTTAGTTGAGTCTACCAATCTACTACTAAAGGCTATTACTTTCACATTTTGAAAACATGGGGGGAAGAAATATGTACTGTGGAAACTATATAATGTATATAGCTTTCCAAAATAAAAACTGGCAAACAGGATTTAAAACCTAATAATTGGAACTAAACCGAATTTGAAATCAGAAAGAAAAGTTATGAACATTTCATGTTTTTATCCAAATTATAATCAATGTGGTCCCACCTTGTGCTAAGTGTATGACAAACAATGCCATGGACGGGAAAATGTATTGTAAACACGGTGTTTTCATGAGATGTTTAAAAACAGAGTTTAGCAAACTGTTTTACAGACAATATAACATCAGTAATTAAAAGCTATCAAGATAAACAATAGGCCAGACATGCACTGTGTACTGGTAGATAATGTACTGTCACTGTACAAATGCAACAAAGTATGAAATTATATACACACTTGTATGGAAAATGTTTTTTTTTTTAAAGAAGCTATTTAAAACATTGCACCTATAAGCTCCTAAATGGAAAAATATTGACATACTGTACTGTTGGAATTCCCAACAGCACGCAACGGCTAACCCAGTGATTTTAGGAGTAGTCCGTTGTGCTGGTCAGGTCCAGAATACAGTAGGCTATGTTTATTGTTTCATTAACTCCAAAGTAGGGATGTCCCGATCACGTTTTTTTTACTCCCGATCCGATTCCGATCATTTGATTTTGAGCATCTGCCGATACCGATTTCTTTCCCCCCGATCTGATATTTATATTTTATAGAACACGTTTATGCCATAAAACAATAGTACAATATCCCAAATCACAGACAATTTCCAGTCTAATATCATGATATGGATATAATATTGATACTAGGGATGTCCCAATCAAGTTTTTTGGCTCCCGATCCGACTCCGATCATTTGAAAATGACGTGATCGGCCCCGATCCGATCGGGACAGCCCTACTCCAAAGTGTTATGAAGTTGGAAAAAAACAAATCCTCTTGAAAAGACTTGAACTAGGAACTGACATTCTAACCCCATTACTTGAGTTTAACAGTAGATGGCAGTGCCTAGTCAGTAAAGTTAATCGTTTACCCATGGCCAGCATGAGTCTCTAATTTTCACCCATTTGTTCCGATTTGTACAGTTATGCATATTGTTATATACAGTAAGTATGCGTTGCCGAGCCATGAGGCCCATAGTCTCCTGTTTCTGTAGTGTGAGGCAGCTTGATGTACAAGTACACCCCCTGGACATGATGTACAAGTACACCCCCCTGCCGCCTGGTCATGACGCTAGTCGCAGGGGTGCCCACACTTTTTGACTTGAGAGCTACTTTCAAAATGACCAGCTCGGCAAGATCTACCCATCAAATCAATTATTATACCATTGCTGAAAATAGTTTAAATATGTACCTGAGGGGGCTTCGGAATAGTAGAGTTTGTGTTACATTCTGTACAGTATAAGACAAATGCACTTGGAATGGGAAGGGGGAGAAATGTTTGTTTTTTTTAATCGTTTTTTTTCTTCAATATATTTAAATGAAATACTCTTGTGATCTACCTGCACAGCCTTTGTGATCTACTGGTAGATCGCGATCTACCTTTTGGGCACCCCTGCGTGTGTCGCAGGGATATTGTTATATATTGTATGTTTATTATACTGTTTCTGGACAGATTCTATTGTGCGAGTGGGTAAGTCGATGTTGTAAACATTAAAAGGGGGTTTTCTACATTTCCTGAAAGCTAAGGTCAGTCCTCGGAGGAGGTAGTGCCAAGGAAAATTGGTGGATTTAAATCTGAAATTGCTTACATGTAGAGCAATGGCTTAACGGCATAACGACATTTTGTGTGGTTACACAGTACAGTCTGTTTCTCCTCACATGTGGTTCACACTGGAAACGGTAACGGGTGCATTTAACTTTACGGGTACATTTAATCCATTGATACCTGGAACGCATCCATGTCACGTTAGCGTTTAGCCACATTAACCATTAACCCATTTTGGGGCGGGAACCCCTTTTGGTGTTTTAAACATTGTTATAATTTAGCTATTGAAAAATAGCAGATCTACAAGCTCATAGCGCGCCACCGAGTGGCGCGCTATGAACTTGTAGGTCTGCTATTTTTTTTAAATCGTTAAAATGTGCCTGAAATCTTTCCGAAAATTGTCATGATTTAGAAAACTTTTTTTTTTTTAATTTCGACGTCGGGCCTGAATGGGTTAACTCGGTGCTACTCAGTACATACTTTGTGAAGAGCCCTCTAATCACTGGCTTGTGCAATAGCATCTTTGTGTTAAAGATGCTTTTCTTTCTTAAGTGCCATTCCTGGTCAATGCTGGTGTGGGAATCTCGTCGCCAAACACTCTTGCGAGACTCCGAATGATCCCCTTAGAACAAGTCTGAATTGTGACCACAAATAAGTGTTAAGACCCTCAAGGGCTGAAAACAGAATCCTGGACAAGATGGGGACAATCTCCCATCCATTTGTAATTCCATCGTACGGCGGAGTCACACACCATAAGTACCCGATCTACAAGCTCACAACTGGTCGCAATGTTGTGACGTGTTTTTAGCTTGTAGATCTTGCAGTGGTGGAAAAAGTACTCACATTCTTTTGTTAAGTAAAGGTATCGATACTGCAATGTAGAAATACTCCGGAATTCAAAATGTACTTGAGTAAAAGTAGAAAAGTATTGGCATCAAAATGTACTTAAAGTACCGAAAGTATAAAAAATATTAGATTTATTTTTTTGTTTGATTTTTTCAGTTTTTTGTAAAAAAATATATATATATATATTTTCAAATGGATGAAATGTATAGGGCTGAAGTGGTTTCTGTTTGTTTTGTAATATTAATCGAAATCTACAAAGTAACTAGTAACCAAAGTTTTCAACTAAATGTAGTGAAGTAAAAGTACAATATTTTGGTCCGAGATGTAGTGTAGTAGAAATTGGAAATTCTAAAGTACAGTACTTTCAGTACTTAGTACAGTACTTAAGTAAATGTACTTATTTACTTTCCACCACTTGAAGATCTTGCATTTTGAGATTGTAGAAGGCGTCTGTCCCTCAGCTGCTCCAGTGGAAGTTGCTTATAAGAGTGAAACGGCACATTGCCGCCCTGGCATGCTCCGCAAACTGCCTCTGGATGATGTTTTAAGCGACATTGCATCAGTCCTGTGAAGTAATCACAGTTCAAGAGAGCTGGTCTCTGCCTCCTCTTTTCCCTCGCCGGGTTCTTCTCGGCGCGTACAGTAGATCATGTGCAGTCCCTTCATTATGTTGTCATGATGAGTGGGTAGCCATGCATGTTCCCTCTCCCTCAGCCCTCTGAACCCTCAGTGGTATATGAGGTCAAAACAACCGCCTCATTTGTCAGGATGTCCGAAAGCGGCTTCTACTACCCCTCCCTTTGCTGCGACGGATGGATGGAATGAAAGGCAGACCCGAAAAGCACTTTTTACCAGATATTTTAATGGATAAAGATTTGTTAAATTCACAAATGAGTGTGAAATAGCAGATCTACAAGTTCACAACATGTCTAGCTGCCACGTGCTGTGAGCTTGTAGAACGTCTATTTTGGTCATTAGTTGAGAGTTTTTTAAGTGGTCAAACTAGCAGTCAAATACAAGTTTACTAGTTTAGAAATAGAAGTATCTTCCATAAACAATGGTCTCAGAAATGTCATAAAAGCTAGGGTTAAACCTCGATCAGTGATTTATTCAACTGCTTGGCTGTAAGAACAGCAGAAACATGGGTTTAGAATGATAAATATCATCATTAAATGAGATTTTATTTAGCTTAATTCCATGGCATTAACTCACCTGTTAGTGTATGAGTGTGTACCAGAACTGGGGCTAGATGTTAAACGTTTGCGGATTCCTGCACATTTTTACTGTAAAAGGAGATGTTATTCCTATCCGAGTGTGTTTTGCAATGCTAGACTGAAATAAACTGGAGAGAAGGTAGGTTTATTCCACCAGCTCTCCTTTCCTAGTGGGTAATCTGACTTAATTGTGTCCGATCTCACCATCTCACTGCCCAAGATATTAAAGAAAAACACGTATCCAGGAGGATAACATTGTCTTCACTGCTTATTGCAGATTCAGATAAGCTGCAAAGATATACAGTATATGCCAAGCCATTATGCACACACCATCTTAAATGTTTAACCCATTTAGGCCTGACGTCAAAAAAATAAAAAGTCTTCTGAAAGAATATATGTTCAAAGATTTGTGCCGCATTTTCACGATTTTTCACATTTCACATTTTTTTCATTTTTTTTTCATTTTTTTCATTTTTCATTTTTTCACATTTTCACGATTTTTCAAAAATAGCAGACCTACAAGCTCGTAGCGCACCACTCGGTGGCGCGCTATGAGCTTGTAGATCTGCTATTTTTCAATAGTTAAAACACCAAAAGGGGTTCCCGTACAGAATGGGTTAAGGAACAGACAAGACTATAGAATGGACTTTTTCCAATAGTAGCCCATTCATTAAAACTGTTTATCCCAGGCAGACTTTAACAAACTCTCCCAACGCAAAAGTCAGAGGCAATTAAATGTTGTGCAGACCTCCCAACTCTCACGCTTTGTTGGACTCAGCCAAGCCACAAAAGCAGAAAGGTACATAGACTCCTGCCTGTACAAATACATAAAGGCTCCTGTTTGTCAGTCTTGTTGGATTGACAGCTGGTTGCCGTGGGTAACTTAACTGGGAAAAGGAAGTAGGCAGCCTGTGGTCCATTAAAGGAGGACCTGTCTATACGTTACAAACAAGCACACAGGGCTTGTCAGGGCAGCACAATTGGGTTAAAAGGAAGCAGTATGGGAAATTGAAGTTGGGTGCGTACTTGTGTTAGTGTGACAAGACCGAAGGCTAATTATGTACTCAACCTGTGAATGAACTCATCCATATTGATTAGACAGCTGTTTCAATGCTGTGTGTGTGTGTGTGTGTGTGTGTGTGTGTGTGTGTGTGTGTGTGTGTGTGTGTGTGTGTGTGTGTGTGTGTGTGTGTGTGTGTGTGTGTGTGTGTGTGTGTGTGTGGTGCGCACACATACGTATTACTATACTTGTATACTTGTGAGGGTTAAATGTCCCCACATAAAAATTTGAGAAGTCCTCACAAGAAATGGTAGTTTTATTGTGAAACTAGAAAAAGTGCCCTTCTGGGCACAGGTCTCCACCAGGAGGATAGGACTGTGTGAGATGTTTGGCAAAATGTTTAGGAGTGATATAAATAAGTAATATGTTTGCCTTTGATGGCAATTGGATGATTTGAGGCATTTTGTTCCAAAAATGTGTTTTGCAAAAATCAACCTGTTGGTGGCGCTATAACAGGCCAATGTGAAAAGGGTGGGATATATTCCTCAGCCTAGTAAGAAAATGTGTGAAAGATTTGACGTAAATTGCATGCTGCGTTCATGATTTGAGGCTTTTGTTCAAAACGGGGCAATCTTGCAAACTGTGAAAGCCAATTATAGCCAATTAGGATGGAATATGAAATATCGGACAGATCCGACTTGAGCACATGACCATAGAGATACTGTGTAACGATTTTTGGACAGAATCTGGAGGAGTAACATCCAAAAATGTGTTTTACAAAATTCGGCCTCCTGGTGGCGCTATAAAAGGCAGATGTGGAAAATGCAGGTCAAAGGTTTGTCCTTGGCCTCTAGGGAGTGTGCATGCAACGTTTCACGCAGATCGGTGCAGTTTTAGGTAAACAATGTGAAAAGCTGCCTCATGGTGGCGCTATAACAGGCCGTTCTGGAAAATGCGGGGCAGAGGTTCATCGTTGGCATCCAGGGAGTGTGTGTGCAAAGTTTGGCATCGACCGGGTTAACGGTGCCGGAGATTAGCTGGTAACGGACGGACGGAAGGACACACGGACGGACGGACACACACACGGACGGAGTGCAAAACATACTCTCTCCCCATGCCTTCGGCCTGGTGGAGACAAAAAGACTAGGCTTACAATGAGGGACATATTCAGGTCAGGGTTATGGTTAAGATTAGTCATCTATAGGTTAGGGTTAGCAGTTGGGGTTAGAGTTATGCCTGATGTGTAATTAGTTGTGCATGTCACACTGAAAATAGCCGATCTGCAGGCTCACAATGCGCCACAGATTGGCTATTTAGAGTGTGTCAACAGCACACAACTAAGTATAACGATAAAAAATGGCCCACATTTTATTTTTATCGCATTATAACATTGCAGTACATTTTGACATCCTCACAAGTATAGTAATACAAAGTGTGTGCGTGCGTGCGTGTGTGCATGCACGCGCTTGTGTTTTTGCATTTTCATGAATGTGTGGAAAGATAAAGAGCAGCAAGATCACAAGCATTCATTTAGTTTTTGTTGTTCACATTTTGTAACAAAAAGCACATTCACTGGAGCGGACATAGAGAAATCTACATTACACTGTGGATCATTATGTTTTAGATTTAGCACCTCAATGACAGGAAACAGCCCATCCAAAGCCTTACGCCTGGCTTACCAGGATTATTAGATGCTGGAGACGTGAGTGAGTTTGTCCGCAAGCAAGGCAGGGGGTGGGTGGGGGCGGGGGGTGTTTTATGTGGATGCTGCTAAGCTTGGGATTTGCCTGCTTATTGCCCGGTGGGTCACTAGATCAGTGGTTCCAAAAGTGGGGTCCGGGGACCCCTAGGGGTCCTTGAGGGAGTTCCAGGGGGTCCCCAGCTAAATGATAGTTAGGAACCAAATGGACCCTTATGGGTCTGTAACTCAGAGTGTACAAATGGAACCAAATGGACCCATTAGGGTCCTCTCAGAGTTAAATTAACTTTGATTTTACACTATAAATGGGGGTCCCAGAGGTAGACATGCCATTAAATTGGGGACCGTAGCCTAGTTCAGGTCAAACCGGGGTCCCTTGAAATGAAAATGGTTGAAAATCTAAAGCCGTAAAAATCTTCTCTTATGGGGGTCCCTGGTATATATTTTCAAATGGGGGTCTGCAGGCTAATGAGTTTGGGGGTCCTTGACATGAAAAAGTTTGGGAAGCACTGCACTAGATCTGCATGGAAACACTTTATAGGTTACTGTGACCCGAAGCTGCTCCTCATGCCTGTGGCTGATGTTGAGGATGAGGCCTGGAAGAACTGGACGTTAGTGTTTAATTAACAATAAATCACCCCAGGAAGGAGAACCACTTCTCCATGCTGACCTTTTGGACTCACCAATTTAACTTGAACTCGTACAAGCACAAAAACAGTCCCATCTAATAACGGATGTTGTTTTCTTAACCATTTAAACTGTATTATACTTTGTTGACCGGTGTCCCCCACGGCTTTATACTAGGTCCACTCCTTTTCTATTTTCTGCTCTCTACTAATACTCTCTACTACTACTACCTCTCTCTGCCTAAAATATAGCCTCGTTGTGAGCTTGTAGATAGATCAAATATCTTTGCCAAACGTTCGCCCCAGAAAGGGGACATTAGGGTTCATTTGGA